>NW_018164568.1:53309-69234 GCF_001263595.1 Phalaenopsis equestris
TTTTTTTTTATATAAATCATTCACCTGAAGACATGAATGAACAGCTTCAGCTTTTTCTTGGCCTGAAATCAACCACTTTATTACCTTGGTTATAATCTAACTCTTTTGCCTGTGAAGTACAGTGAGTTGTTACGAAGCGATTTCTTAAACGGAGAAACAGATTGTTTGGAAGAGCGCGAAGCCGCTATTAAACTGAAAAAGGAGACTGAAGAACTGGAATTAGTTCTTGACTTCCTCTTGCAGCTTCAAACACGAAAGGTAGAGGCCGCCGACAAGCTTCATGACACCATCTGTTTTCTCTGCACCGATATAGAAGAAGTCAAGAACCAGAGGCCCGGTCTCATAAAAAATGAATCTTTCTTTCTTAAACTTGAGAAAAGTGATCATGACATAGCTATTAAATTCGAGTGTCCCTTACCATATAATGAAATAAATGAAGAAGACTCATCTTCTTCGGGTTCGCGAAAGCGTGTAAGGTCCCACGAGAATTTAATGGCAGAACAGTTTAACAAAAATGTTGTTGATGGTTCCAGACCAGATTCTAACAAAGGGACCCGTGAGAAAATCCCATCAAAAAGCACTCGAATCATGAAGAACTTCAAAAAGCTGGAAGAAGCATATTTTTCTTCAAGGTGCAGATCTATGAGGCCAAAAGGCCAACTTTTTAGTAATCCTTGCAGTGGATCCACTGTTAGAACTGAGGGGAGTTCTGTAAATTATTCAACTTCTAAGCAAAGCAATGGTGGTGGCAAAATGGTTGAATCTGGAAATCCCTTCCTGGAAGGTTTATGCAAGTTTTTATCTTTCAGCAGATTAAAAGTTTGTGCAGAAGTTAAACAATCAGATCTGTTAAATTCCAGTAATTTGATTTGCTCCCTTGCTTTCGACCGGGACAAAGAATTTTTTGCTACTGCTGGCGTGAATAAAAAGATTAAAGTTTTTGAATTTGATGCAATGTTAAATGAATGCCATAACATTCATTATCCTGTGGTTGAGGTGATTAGTAAATCAAAACTCAGCAGTGTTTGCTGGAATGGCTACATAAAAAGCCAGATTGCTTCGAGCGATTTCGACGGTGTTGTGCAGGTAGGCTAATCATAAAGAAATTTATATACTAAGTGCACAATTTTTATGTATTTACGTATCTCACACCTAAACTTTCATATTTATGCACATAATACTCAAATATTTAATATCATGCCAAAAATAGCACTGTCAGTACTTTTTAAAAGTGAATTATTCCTTTTCATTCATTGGTTTAAAACACCAAAACTTTATAAGCTTTATGTATGTAAATATGAAAGTTTAGGTGCGAGATACGTAAATACATAAGAAATGTGTGCTAGGTGTGGTGTGAGATGTGTAAATTCATAAGAATTGTGTGCTACGTATGTAAATTTCCCATAATCACTTTTATATTGTTGTCAATCACTTATTATTATGTTACATTCAAAGGTATGGGATGTTGCTCGAAGTGAAGTTTTAGTTGAAATGAGAGAGCACGAGAAACGGGTGTGGTCGGTTAACTATTCGATAGTGGACCCGACGAAGTTAGCCAGCGGAAGTGATGATGGGACTGTGAAGCTATGGAATATCAATCAGGCAATTGTACTCTTGCACTTGGTGTATGTCAGCTTTGCAACTATATGCACTGCTATCTGACATTATAAATTTACTTTTTTCATGCTTGCAACATGTAAATTTGCCTCTTAATGCAGGGAGGAAGCATTGGTACTATAATAACAAGGGCAAATGTATGTTCTGTACAATTTCCACCAGGTTCTGCTCATGCTATTGCTGTTGGTTCAGATCATAATGTTTATTACTACGATCTTCGTAATGTGCGGCTGCCGTTGTTGACGTTGGTGGGCCATGCGAGGACTGTGAGCTATGTGAACTTTGTGGATTCATCGACGCTCGTTTCGTCGTCGACGGATAGCTCATTGAAGCTTTGGGACCTAACGATGAGTTCGTCTGGGGTCATTGAAAACCCCGTTCAAACGTTCACCGGGCATACGAACGTGAAGGTAATGACTTCTTTTGTTGTTTTTCAATTATAAAGGGTTGTTTTTGTGAATTTGTTGATGCAAAACTATTAATCTAATTGATTAATGACATGATTGTCAATGAACACCATTTTTAAGTTTCTTTTGTTTTATCTCTTAGGAAAATATATATTTTAATCAACTTCTTTGTTAAGAGTGGGTGAAACCACATAGTTTGGTTGATTGTATGTATGCATGCATGCATGCATGTATATAACTCCTTAGATACGATAAAAAATAATTCAGTTGGATTGTTTTGTGTTAGATTTGAAGAGTCAAGAGATTATTTTGGATCAAAATTAAGGAGTAAGGGTGCCAAATTGCATATTTTCCTCTGAATGGTTCAGAATCAGCTTGACCAGTCCTTTTTTACTTCTACACCGTGAACTTCTAGATAACATTTTAGATTTTTTTTTAATTTAATGTGTTACCATACTTGTTGAATCTCTCTTAAAATGTTTTTGTTTTTGTTTTTTTCTCAGAATTTTGTTGGTCTATCTATTTCTGATGGGTATATTTCTACTGGCTCAGAAACAAATGAGGTGTGCATTTACGCATTCTTGTTGATCTTTATTAGTTAGAATTCTAGATGTTTGCAATGTGGAAATTTTGTTTTATAACCACACCTGCAGTATGTACTTTTTTGCTTGAGTTTTAATAATTTCTTTAATTGCAGAAATGGCAGGAAGTATCTATCTACTTTCTGTATTTAAGACTCATGTTTTGCTATTTATTCTCATTATAGTTCTCTAGATGCAATTACATTGTTTTTAGATGAAACTATTTACAGTGTTAGTTCAGAAGCCTATCTCAACAAGAACTTGTAAAAAAAAAAATGATTGATGTATATAAATTTAGATATCAGAGTTAACCCAAACAACAATAGACAAATAAATATTATTACTAATAAAGCCAATAGACGATACAACTGATATATTTGAAAAGAAAATAATAATAGACTCAACAATCCAACACAAATTAGGGTGGATCTTGGGGTGGTTGTGGTGATCGGTGAGGGTGGAAGGTGGTGGGATGGTGGACGAGGTGGTGGGCAAGCATAAAACAATAAGACAATAGTTTTCTCTGTTTTGGATAGCAAATATGCAACAACTATCGACGTCGCATGGCTGTCCGACATGATGACATCAAAGTAGGAGGGCTAGAACAATAGCAATAGTGAAGATGGAGGTTGGAACAGCTATGGTAGCGGGTATGGAGGACTAGAACAGTGATAACAGCAGTGGGAGGGACTGGGAAAGTGGATAAGTGAAGGTGAAGTGGTTCAGAATGGTTGGAACATTAGCCAAGGCTGCAGAGCAGCATTCCTTGTGGCCGGAACAACAGCCAAACGAGGCTGTTCCGTGCGGCCGCAGCTGGGAAGTAGCGGCTGAGAGTTTTATGGAAGGATGCAAAAGGGGATAGGGGAAGAATAATCACCGCCTTGGGGGAGAAATACAACTGAAACACCATCCAATCCCTCGGATATAACCATCGAAGGGAGAAACAAATGCTGACATATGTCCCTAACAAACTCATGCCAAAACTGAAAAACTAAAAACAATAATTACATATACAAGCTTATATAACTAGGATTGGATCTTATTTGGAAAGGAGGCGCCAATCCCTCATGAGAGAGCCGATCAACCGTCCCGAGTTTGGACGGGTTACGTCTAGACGAAGGCATTGAAGTAGAAGCCCACAACTCCCTCTATGTCGCGTCCGCAACGTTATTCGTTCGCTTGCGACTTTATTTGTGCACTCGCGTTAGTCTCTCAGGGTTAGGGGAGCTTTGATATCTCCTCTTTCAAAGCTTGTGTCTCCTCATAACAGTCATGACAACCTCACTAAAGATACCAGGAATGAATTAACTCTACTGACAAATCAATCTTGTAGGCGCTGATATTCCACAACACGTCTTGATAGAATAAATATGCATCCTTTTTCGACACATCCTAAGCTGAAGTTGCATATAGATGTAGGTTTTCGCAATATAACTCTTGAGGTTTAAGTTTGAAATCTTTTTCTTCTGCTTTAGTTGATAAACAAGTATGTGCGGAGAAATCAACTTTGGGATGAAATCTATGGCAGGCTGCGCCGCTCGCACTAGTAACCACTTAAAAGAGACATCTTCACTGATAGGACCTGGATCCCTATAAAGAAATTTCTTTCTCATCAAGCTTCTAAGACAATTATCGAATTTGCAGTTCTTCCCTCTTGTTGGGACATCAAATGACAGGTAAACTGCTGAACTAAATCTAACTTCCAAATCACTCCATATAATTTTCTAGAAGTAACTCAATCTTCTCATCTTTTACAAGTTGGACCTCCTTCAGTATGAGCAACTCAGGCGATAGGCTATATAAAGTTTAAAGTTTTCTTATTTTAAGTTGTTTTGTGTCCAATATCGGCTCCTCAAACTCATGGTCATTTTGTATATCCAATACCAATTCGGTTGATGCTCTCCCAACACCTCCAAAAATGTAGTTCGAGACACTATTACCTCATACTCTGCATGAACACTCATTATATCAAATTCATTATTTTCGAGAACAATTACAATCAACTCAATTGGAATCTCTCTTCTAGGTTTAACTCGAATCGATGGCATCTCTTCCTTATCGGTTAACAACTGATACTCCTCTTTTGTGTCCTCACTCACTTTCATTTCTACTGCATCATTTGTCTATTTCTTCAATTGCTTTTTGATTATTGAAAGAGATTGTTCTCCTGAATATGTAATCTGAGGGCCTGTTTGGGGCAACTACAACTTTTTTAAAAACTATCGTATAACAACTATCATAGGAAGCTGTTACATGGAAATTGTGTCTATTTGTTTTGTATAGCTATGCAACAATTGTTTATGATAAAAAAATAACTATTATGTTCCTATATCATAGTATTGTTTATAACAAAATCAATCCCAATTGAATAACCCATGCATGAAAACATCAGTTACATTTATAATCCCAACATTATACCTAAAATCTGACATCTCACTAAATATTAGTACAACAAACAAAGTTAAAAATAAGGCTATTAAAATAACTATTAGCATTTTCATGGTATTGATTTTGAAATGCAGTCGATCAATTTCACGAAATAAGTTATTCTTCAAAGGAACTTCACACCTGATCACTATTTGAGGTGATATCGTCTCACTGATCCATTCACTTGAAGAAGTCACTGTCCTCTACAGATCTATTTTTTGGACATATGTAAAATTTTCTCTTATAGCTATGCTCCTGTTGTGATGCAGGGAACACTGTAATCCATAATTGCAGTACAAGAGTCTAGTAACAACGAAAAACCACAAACTCATTTTTTGAAGGTTTAAAATGTCAAACTGCAAACAGTTAGATGAAACATTAACTAATAAAAATAATATAAATGCCAAATTAAATATTTATAAAGTTGTAGGGTCTTAGAGTAAAAAAAAAAACAAACTGACGAATAATCCATTACTATAAGAAGATAGAAGGTCTTAAAAAAAGGAGATCATTGTTGCTTTTAAATCATATAATACCGAGCTTGTATGTGTTACACAAACGTATCACCACAAATGAGATCTGATATGCACCAAGTGTTGTGAAGTATATGTGGCGTATCAATAGTACCGGCATTTGCATCCGGTTGTCGCCCACTAAGAACGAGATGAATTCTAACAAGAAAAGTTCTAGCCTACAGTTGTTAGTCCTTGCTTGAAATTTTAGTTTGATTTAAATATTATTAAAACAATCCTAAATTAACAATAAAGAAGTTGAAGGGTTCAAATATTAAAGGTTCTCCCTTGAAAAGGTTCAATTAAAACTTTTGAATGTAAAAGTATCTAGAAGAAAATCATGGTGACAAACAGGAACAATACTTTTCTTTACCCCCTTCCGGTAACATAAAGAAATTTGGCTAGACAGTTTTATTTCCATAAATCCTATACTAACCCAATCAGAACTTTCTTCCCGTATATTTGCATCACCCTACAGGATATATCCCTATTTCTATAGGCTAAGTGATTAACTTAGTTGATTCCATTATAATTTTCCCCAAGACTTCTAATTCACAACAATTTTTACCACATCGCATGTGCAAAATGAAGCATAAATGACATTCAGAAAGTTGATCATCACCATAAAATAATTTTGTTCAAACAACACTTTCACACCAATCCATCTTAATTACCCATCCCAAGGAATAAATAGGAAGATTACTTACTAATGCTTGTACACACCAAAACATTCATTTGATTAAAATAGAAATCAAAATACAAAAGTCTTGCAAATAATATATTACAATAAACTACAAAAAAGGACTTTTCTTTTTCTTCTTCACAATAAAGAACAGATTGAAATACAAGCATTTATCTCTTAGAACCTCTCCGACCTCCTATCTTTTGCTGTTGATGATCTGCCAATATTTTCTTCAATGCCCGGGGAGAAGAAAAACTAGAACTGAAGCGAAGTAGAAGCCAAAAGCAGCAACCCCAACCCACTTCTCCTTGGTTTTTATATTATCTTCCCCATGATCTCCCATGATCTCGAGTCCCAAATTGTTTCAACAGCTGGTGTCAGTTTTGGTGCCTAGGCGCCCAGGGGCTGTCACCTAAGCGCCAAACTCTCTGTTTGGAACTGTCCATTGCGTACCTAAGCGCCCAAGTATGCGACGCCTAAGCGCCCATTGTCGCAGCGCCTAAGCACCCACTGTATTTCTTCAATTGCTTCTTGATTATTGAAAGAGATTGTTCTACTGATTATGCAATTTGAGGGCCTGTTTGGCGCAAGCTATCGTACAACAACTATCCTAGGAAGCTGTTGCAGGGAAGTTGTCTGTTTTGTTTTGTATAGCTATGCAACAATTGTTTATGATAAAAAAATAACTATTTTGTCCCTATATCCATGTGTTGTTTATAACAAAATCAGTCCAAATTGAATAACACATGCATGAAAACATAAGTTACATGCAGAATCCCAACATTATACCTAAAATCTGACATATCCCTAA
Organism: Phalaenopsis equestris; assembly: GCF_001263595.1. Lineage (NCBI taxonomy): Eukaryota > Viridiplantae > Streptophyta > Magnoliopsida > Asparagales > Orchidaceae > Phalaenopsis > Phalaenopsis equestris. The sequence continues at coordinate 60,347 of NW_018164568.1, forward strand.
ATTGTAATACAACAAACAAAACTAAAAATAAAGCTATTAAAATAACAATTAACATTTTCATGGTATTGATTTTGAAATGCAGTCGATCAATTTCACGAAATAACTTATTCTCCAAAGAAACTTCACGCCAGATCACTATTTAAGGTGGAGTCGTCTAACTGATCTATCCACCTGAAGAAGTCCCTGTTTTCTATTGATCTATTTCTTGGACACCTGTAAAATTTTCTCTTATAGCTATGCTCCTGTTGTGATGTAGGGAACACTGCAATCCATAATAGCAGTACAATAATCTAGTAACAATGAAAAACCACAAACTCATATTTTTTGAAGGTTTAAAATCTCAAACTACAAACAATTAGATGAAACATTAACTAATAAGAATAATATAAATGCATAATTAAATATTTATAAAGTTGTGAGGTCTCAGAGTAAAAAAAGACAAACTGACGAATAATCTGTCATTATAAGAAGATAGAAAGTCTTAAAAAAAGATCATTGTTGTTTTTAAATCATATAATACAGAGCTTGTCTGTGTTACGAAAACACAAAGGAGATCTGATATGCACCAAGTGCTGCAAAGTATATGCGGCGTATCAATAGTACAGACATTTGCGTCATGCTATCGATCCCACTAATAACAAGATGAATTATAACAAGAAAAGTTATAGCCTACAATTGTTAGTCCTTGCTTGAAATTTTAGTTTGATTTAAATCCTATAAAAGCAATCCTAAATTAACAATAAAGAAGTTGAAGGGTTCAAGTATTAAAAGTTCTCCCTTGAAAATGTTCAATTAAAACTTTTGAATGTAAAAGTATCTAGAAGAAAATTATGGTGACAAACAAGAGCAATACTTTTCTTTACCCCCTTCTGGTAACATAAAGAAGTTTGGCTAGACATAGTTTTATTTCCATAAATCCTATACTAACCCAATCAGAACATTCTTCCCATATATTTGCATCACCTTACAAGATATATTCCTATTCCTATAGGCTAATGTGATTAACTTAGTTAATTCCATTATAATTTTCCCCAAGACTTCTAATTCACAACAATTTTTACCACATCACATGTCCAAGATGAAGCGTAAATGAAGTTCAGAAAGTTAATCATCACCATAAAATAATTTTTTTCAAACAACACTTTCACACCAATCCATCTTAATTACCCATCCCAAGGAATAAATAGGAAGATTACTTACTAATGCTTGTACACACCAAAACATTCATTTGATTAAAATAGAATTCAAAATACAAAATTCTCGCAAATAATAGATTACAATGAACTGCAAAAAGGATTTCTCTTTCTCTTCTTGACAATAAAGAACAGATGGAAATACAAGCACTTATCTCTCAGAACCTCTCACACCTCCTATCTTCTACTGTTAATGATCTGCCAGAATTTTCTTCAATGCCCGGGGAGAAGAAAAACTAGAATTGAAGCGAAGTAGGAGCCAAAAGCAGCAACCCCAACCTACTTCTTCTCCCCGGTTTCTATATTATCTTTCCCATGATCTCGAAGTCCAAATTGCTTCAACAGTTGGTTTCAATTTTGGCCTAGGCACCCAGAGGTTATTGCCTATGCGCCAAGCTCTTTGTTTGGAATTGTCGATTGGGTGCCTAAGAGCCCATGTATGCGACGCCTGAGCGCCCACTGTCGCGGCGCTAAGCACCCTTGGCTGGCATCTTGGTGCTCTCGAGTTGTGGCTTGATTTTGAGCAGGCTTTGGCGCCTAGGCACCCCGTAGCCAAAATTTTGCTCCTTGTTTTGATTCCAGCTATCCATTCCTTGCTGCAACCTACAAAATCGACACAAAAACCTTCCTCAAAAGTGTAATTTCATCACTTAAATTATATAAATACAAAAAAACATTAATTGCCAAATTATCAACACATCAAAATCCTCCAAATTTAAGTGTTACTTGTTCCAAAGTAATGACTAACTTAAACGTGTGATTTTGTTGAGCCTAATAGGAGTGGGTTTTCATAAGGGACTACCTACAATCAAATTTTCAAAGATACATATATAGTGAACACAATTTCTTAATTGAATTATTCTTTCACATGTTCTTCAAGAAGCTTTGAATTCTTTAATTGTTATATAATCTCATATTCATTTCTAGGGAATTAATAAAGACTAAACTTCAGATATTTAAGAAGAATTTTCATCTCTAATTCAGGTAGTTCTTCAATGGAAAGGACTAAAGGTTTAAAATTTCAAGTGGTATCCAATTACTCAAACCTCTACGATTTTTGGACTAACCTCTACAAGTAGAGATGATTCTTCATTTAAGTCAGCTATATCATTCTCAATCAAACTTTGCTCTGTGGGACTAACTTCACAACAATCCTGAAATTGGCTTCTACAAAGTCAGTCAACTAGATCCATTTTAAAACATGAATCCTCATTAAAATTAGAAGGAAATTTCATTGATTTTATTTCATTAAAAGTAATCTTTTGATCATTCACTCTCATAGTCAACTCTCCCTTCTGCACATCAATCATAATACAACCAGTAACTAGGAAATGTCTACCTAAGATGATAGGTATATGCTTATCTTCCTTCATATTTAATACTATGAAATCAACAGGAAAGATAAACTTATCTATCTTAACTAAGACATTCTCTATAACCCCCTAGGGTAAGTAATAGATCGATCAACAAGCTTAAGGGTCATAGTGGTAGGCGACACTTCACTTAATCCTAATCTCTTAAAAATTGACAACGACATGGGGTTAATACTAGCACCTAAGTCACTTAAAGTCTTCCAAAAGAATTTCTCTCCAATAGCACAAGAAATGTTAAAACTACTGAGATTAAGCTTTTTTTGGACTTTTTTCTGAATAATTATACTACAATTCTCACTAAGTGATACAGTTTTGAAGTCACTAAACTTCCTCTTCTTATTCTGAATATCCTTCATGAACTTTACATAATTGGGCATTTGTTTCAAGGCCTCAACAAACGAGATATTGATTGTCAACTTCTTAAATACTTCCAAAATTGAGAAAATTGTTGATCCAATTTTTGTTTCTGAAGTCTCTGGGGAAATGTAGGGGGTGATCTTTCCAAGTTATTCCTAATGGGTGTGCCTGGTCTTTTTGAATTTTTAGAAGAGACTTTTCTAGGTCTTTCAGGATCAAGGTTCTCTTCTACGACCTCTAGCTCTTTCCCATTCACTTCGTCTAACTCTCTTCCGCTTCTTAACTTAATATCTTTCACATGTTCATTACTCTTCTCCTTTGGATTAACCTCAGTGTTACCATGAATAGTTCCTTTGGGTCGGTTACTAAAAGAGTTTGTTATTTGCCTCTGTTGGTTTTCTATGTTCCTGATAGCTGCTCCTTGACGTTGCAGTTTATTTCCCATCCGCAATACAACTTCATCCTAAGATAACTTCTTTTTCTTAAATTGTTGGTTTGAATTAAAGCAAAGTGGGTAAGAGGTCTCAAATTGGTACTACCCTAATTGTTCTAATTTCCAAAAGAATTAGATTGATTGATCCCCCATTATTGGTGTGTTGCCTTCAATTATTATTCCAATTAAAATTAGGGTGATTCTTCCAACTAGGATTATAAAAATTGGAATACGGGTTGTTTGTCCTATTGTTGATAACATTCAGGGTCTCAAGAGATGAAGTATTCTCATCAACCAATTGTCCAAATGAATTCTCCTCTATTACTGGTGGTCCTTGTGGCTGGTTTATCCCTAGCTGATCTAGCTTTATAGAGATTTCAATCACTTGAGAAGTCAGAATTGATAGAATATCTATGTCATGTATACTGACTACCTTTCTAGGGTTCACTTTATTAGAAGGCTATTAAAAATCATCGGTTGTCATCTCTTCAACCAAAAAGTAGACCTCATCAAGGGTTTCTTTTAGCAAACCAGCTACGACAGTGTCTATAATCGATCTAAGAGATCCTACTAACCCGTTATAAAAGTCTGAATTATCAACCAATCAGACAACGCATAGTGGAGGGCGCACTTTATAAGGAGTTCCTTGAATATTTCCCAAACTTTATAGATTGATTCACCTTCATGCTGACAAAAAAAAATTATATCATTCCTAAATTTGACCGTTTTTTAAGATGAAAAATAATTTGCTAAGAATTTTCGGGCAATTCACTTCATGTCTAAATTGATTAAAGAGCTAACGAATTTAGCCACATTTTAGTTTTATCTCTCAAGAAGAAAGAAAAAAACTTTAGTCTCACAACGTCATTGGAGACACCATTATAGTGAAATATGATGCAAAGTTCTAAAAACTCACTAAGTGTAAGTTTGGATCTTCAAACAGTGTTCCCATAAACTGATTGTTTTGTACAATTTGAATAATAGCAGGCTTCAATTCGAAGGTATTGGTTTCCACGACAAAGGTTTGGATACTAAGATGAATTTCATCTGTCGTAGGGTTAGCATAGTCTCTCAATGATCTAGGCGTATCTTGATGTTCATGGTTTTCTTGGTTATTCTAAGGATTATTCGTCATCTCTCCCAGAAGTTCTTGAAGTCTCTTTTGTTTTGTAATTTTTTTTACAGTTTTTTCTAGCTCATAATCGTAATGTTCAAGTCCTGAAAGTCCTGAACTATGCATATACTAACTAGATACCGCTTGTGCTAATGCAAAATAACAGACTATTCAAACAAAACCAAATAACTCAAGCAAACTACTAAATCAAAACAAAATGCAATCAACTAATTTTTAAAACAAAATAATTTTACTTTTTGCAAGTAAAGAAACAAAGCTAATTGAATAAAAAAAAGTGAACATTACAGTTTTCAAATCTAAGTCTGAAAATTTCAACTAAAATTTTCTTAATTCAAATTCATTGTTGTTCCCCAACAATAACGTAAAAAACTTAACACGCACTAAGTGCTGTAAAAACAGTGGTGTACTAGTAGTACGAGTATTTGAGTGTGATTGTCGATCTCATAAGAAACGAGATGAATTCTAACAGGAGAAGTTCTAGCCTACAATTGTTAGTCCTTGCCTAAGATTTTAGTTTGATTAAAATTCTATAAAAACAATCCTAAATTAACAATAAAAAAATTGAAGTGTTCAAGTATTTAAAGTTTCTCCCTTGAAATGGTTCAAATAGAACTTTTGAATGTAAAAGTATCTAGAAAAAAGTCACGGTGACAAACATGAGCAATACTCTTCTTTACCCCCTTCTGGTAGTATAAAGAAGTTTGGCTAGACATAGTTTTATTTCCATAAATCCTATTACTAGCCCAATCAAAACGTTCTCATAAATTTGCATCACCCTGCAATATATATTCCTATTTCTATATTCTAATGTGATTAATTTAGTTAATTCCATTGTGATCTTTCCCGAGACTTATAATTCACAACAATTTTTATCACATCACATGACCAAAATGATGTGTAAATGAAGTTAGAAAGTTAATGATCAGCATAAAATAATTTTGTTCAAATAATAATTTTACACCAATCCATCTTACTTACCCATCCCAAGGAATAAATTGGAATATTACTTACTACTCATGCTTATGCACACCAACATATTCATTTTATTAAAAGAGAAATCAAAATACAAGAGTTTTGAAAATAATAGATTACAACAAACTACATAAAAGAACTTATCTTTCTCTTCTCCACAATAAAGAATAGATGAAAATATAAGCACTTATCTCTCAGAACCTCTCACACTTCCTATCTTTTGCCGTTGATGATCTGCCTAAATTTTCTTCACTGCCCGAGCGAAGAAAAACTAGAATTGAAGCGAAAAAGCTAAAAGCAGCAACCCCACCCCACTTCTTCTCCTCAGTTTTTATATTATCTCTCCCATGATCTCTCGTAATCTTGAAGTCCGAATTGCTTCAACTACTGGTTTCAGTTTTGGGCGCTTAAGCACCCAGAGGCTGATGCCTAAGCGCCCAAGTATGCGGCGCCTTTCTTTATCCATGTTATTCATTGTTGCTGTTTCTAACACATAAATAACACTTATGTATTAACAAGTAATAAATTAAAGAAAAACCATAATACTGATTAGTCTAAAAATAATGAAAAATATAATAGCAAGTCCTACACCCATATCAATCAAACATAAAAAGTCCAAAAATAACACACTAGTATATATCCTGTTTCTCATAAAAGTAATGTAATTAATTATCCCTACGATTAGGTGTCAGCGACATTAAGAACTCTCTCTTAGTCAAATCTTCTAGCAATTTCATTGAAAACAAGCAAAACAACATCCATAAATTTTTGGAGTTTCTTACAATATTTTTATAACTTGCTGAATTGAAGTTGCATGTGATGTGTCATGTGTTTTCGTTTCTTTCTTTTTTTATTTTAAAAGGAGTCGTCATTTTGTCCATCGTTGTATATATATATATATTTTTTTTTTCAGAATAAGTCTTTTTTCTGGATCGTTCGAATGATCGGAAAAAGAGAGGAATCGGAAAAGCATGACATACGACAAAGACAAAAAAATAAGAGAAAGAACGTGGAGAACTTCCGTGCAGTAAACCTCGTTAGGACAGGTCAAGCATATACGTCCGAGCAAGATCAGATTGAAATAGCTTGTGTCAAATACCCGCGAAAGAATGCCTACGAAAGCTTCCCACAACCAAAGATTCATGTGTGTTTTTCTGTTCTTAGGTCCAAAGTGCTCTCAAGAGCACATATCTCACTTGGTTAATTATATCTTACGTGTCGCTCAAGAATACTCTTGATCCAGAGAGTTTTGCTTACATTTAAAGTGACAATTAGCACAGAGCTATCAAAGGATAAGTATTTTGCAGGGGAATGCTCCGATGCTTTCAAAGCTCCCGTTAAGCCACGAGACGAAGAGTGAATCTCTCACGGTCTCATGATGATAATAGATTCATCAACATGTGGAGCCTACAAAATAACCAAATCATCATGATGGACATCCAAATACGTCAAAGCACATCCAGACCATAAGGGCAGATGACAAATCGTTATATCCCAAATGGGTGACAACTCATCAGTAATCGAGTCGTCAATATGATATCAAAGACAACAGAAGAAGCGACATGACTCAAAGTGGGTAGTCAAAGGAAGGGACGAGTAATCTCTAATAGGTAGAGATAACTAGGTCGGGTATAACGGATTTGTAATCCCAAGCTACAAAGACTATATGTGTACCAGGTCGTGAAGGTAGTCGACTCAACACGTCTCGGGATCCCTGGCCAAAAATTCACAAATTGAGTCATCCGTGGGAACCTAGGTAGCCCTAAGGCTAAAGGAACAAAATTCTATCATATGATTATCAGATGAAGCTCTAAGAAGTGAGAATTATACCCGCCGAAGTGGCAAGGATGTCGCTAGAAAGGAAGAGAATCAGTGATCCACTTACAAAGCTAAAAACACTCTCAACAATAAGACTTATTTCCCGTTAGAGTCTGCGAAGCCGCTGATACTCTAAGGGTATTAGACAACAACCTATATAAAAATCTATGTTGGGCTAGTCAGGTTAGAGAAACATGGACGCTTCTCCTAAAGACATGCAATTAATGTAGTTATCTAGATCGATTCTTAGATATTTTAAAAACCTTATTAATTATGACTTGGGTGAGAGTCATGCTGTGCAACCCATTTAAAATTTGACCCGAAGGTCATGCAAAAAAAAGAAGTTTTTTGAAGGTCTTGAATCCTTTAATCTTAAATTTTAATTTATCTTGAAATTTTTTCATTAAGATTTTCTTAATAAAAAATTTACAATTTTACGGTCCTAGAGAGCTTAAATTGCAATTTGTAGCATCTCAGGCAGACCAGAAAGAAAGTGGGAAAGCAACCCAAGCATGCAAACATGCACGAAAAACAATAAAAATAAGCCAAATTTGAAATAATTAAAGGCTGGTACCGTTGGGAATGCAATCTATCCCATAAGAGAAAAATACGGTCAAACTTCACATAAGTACACGTTTGATCATAATTCTATACATCAATAAGATTTTGAATTAAGATACGAGACACAAGCGAACATCTCCTAGTCCCCGTCACATGATCCCGCCCGTTTACGTCTTGGAACCGTGCTTGTGCCTTATTTCTTATACGAGACTCTCCTAGGACTCTAAAAAGTATAGAGAAAAAAGATAAAAAAAAAGACTCGACCTATATGAAAATAATGTCAACAGGAAAGCCAAACAAACATGCAACATGTTTAGGCTATGCTTGGTGGGGGAGCTAAGTAGCACATGCAGAAAGGATTAGTAATAATCATTAATTTGCTCTCCATTTTATTGTACTTGTGTTTGTACATATATATGGTATGACCCCCTGTGTGTACTATATTGGGCCCATCTAATAATATACCGTCATGTGTGCTATATCGGGCCTACCTAAAAAAATAAATTGCGAACTCCAATAACCCTCGCAAAATCCTGAAATAACCCCGTAATAATCTCTGCGGTGTTATTTCGGGGTTATTGAAGTGAAATATATGAATTTCTCTTCAATAAACCCAAAATAACCCCCCGCGGTGTTATTTCGGGGTTTTTGAAGTGAAATATATGAGTGTCTCTTTAATAATCTCGAAATAACCCAAAAATAACATCAAAATAACATCTATGTGATGTGATAAAATACATGATGTTATTTTAGGGTTGTCGAAGTGGAACCGCGGATTTTATTTCAGGGTTATTTTGTGGTTAATGAAGTGAAATATATGATTTTTTCTTCAATAACTCCGAAATAACCTCCGTAGTTTCACTTTAATAACCCCGAAATAACCTCCACAATGTAGAACACATGACGACATACTATTAGAGTCCGCACGTAGAGCTACGTCCGGAGTCCAGGCATAAAATTTTTCCATGCACACGACCATCTAATATACTACCATGCATATCAAAACTAGCATACATAGACACACTAATAAACACAAAAGTGAAACT
>NW_018164568.1:73447-80927 GCF_001263595.1 Phalaenopsis equestris
ATTGTGGCGGCGTTGTTATTATGATGGTATTATGGTTGTATTGTGGTGTTATTAGTGCGACATGTATTGTGGTGTTATTAGTGCGACATCGGGGTGTTGTTGCGGGATTGCAACAATGTTATTGCGGCAGCGGTGTTATTGTGGTAGTACCACGATTCTGAGGTGGTGTTATTGGGTATAGCCGTGACGTTATGTTGGTGTTATTAGCTCGGGTCATGTCTAAATGAAGTCCAATCCTAGCCTAAACCCCTTTCCCACTTCGTTTCGACTTATACACATATGACATAAGGCAATTGATGGTTTGGTGAGTTTTTAGGGATTGTCATGAGGGAATTTGGGATACAAATTTGGCAAAATTGGGGATGGTTTTGGATTTTGGGTGGATTTTGTAACCCTTAAAAGTTAGAGGCAAACTTCTAAGGTTTCAGAGGTACCATCCTAGTTTAGGTCATTGATAAGGTGGGTATAGTGTGCCCTCACAAAGTGAGGTCAACAAACATTTAAAGGAAAATTTGATGGTTATCACAACAATATTCTAAGGTTGTCACCAAAATCATTTCTTGACAATTCTTCCAAACTTCTCAAAAAAAATCTCCAAATTTCTCCAACATAGAAGAAACCACAGAGCTCAATGAGACCAACCAACAAAAGTGTGCATCGGTCCAATGTTGTTCATGATTGCCCCATCCGAATTAATTCTAACAAACAAATGTTTAAGTTATTGTTTTTGTTCATTAATATTTTATTCCCAGTCAAAGCTCATCACATGCTGGATTTCTCCAACAAAAGAACTCCAACTTTCTCCATCATAGAAAAACAACCACTTAAAAATGAAAGGTGATCACCGAAATACCGAAGGCCATCACAACAATAATCCAATGCTATCACCAACAACATTTCTCCATAATTCTTCCAAGCTTCTCAAAAAAAAAAAATTCTCCAAATTTCTCCATCATAGAAAAAACCATAGAGCTCATTGAGATCGACAAACAAAAGCACAGTTGGCCCAATCTTATTTAGGATTGTTCAATTATAAATTAATTCTAACAAACAAATGTTAAATTTACTTTTTTTTTTGTTCATTAATGTTTAATTCCCAATCGGAGGTCATCACTGACTGGATATCTCCAACAAAGAACTCCAAATTTCTCTATCACAGAAAAACCACAAAGAGCATGAAACTACATAAAAAATTGAAAGCAAACACAAGAAAATCGAAGACCATCACAACAATAATCTAAGTTCATCACCAAGAGCATTTCTACATATTTCTCCAAACTTTTCAAAAAAATTTCTTCAAATTTCTTCGTCTAAAAAAAAATCACAAAGCTCAATTACCCGACAAAGAACTACAAATTTTCCCATCACAGAAATACCACAAAGAGCTGAAACCACATAATAAATAGAGCTCATTCACATGAAGATCGATTGCTCGAAGGTATGCACTTAAAAAAACCAAGTCCATCATAGAAAATCACAAAGATTGGTGAGGCAGACAAACCAAGAATCAAATAGAGCATATACTTTGAAAAAGTAAAGGATGGAATGTACTGGAGGATGGAAAAAGAAGATGAAGAGAAAGTAGGAAGCGAGCTCTCGTCGCAACTACCAGAGGATGAGGGAAAATGAAGATAGGCAATGTACTAGGACTTGATCATTTTTACTCGGGCGAATGCAGGGCCATGGAATTCAAGGAATTTACTTCGAGTGAAATCGTGGAATGCAACTAGCCGAGACCGACAAGATTATTTAGGTGTGTTTAATAAATAGAGCACACCCTCACCACTCCTACTAAATAAGTTTTCTTCGTACCACTCCGTAGAAAAGTTGCCCTAAACGAATATTGAATTAATATGCCCAAATCTGTGACATTTGCAACACTTCATGGTGGTGACAAATTTTGGAATGTTGGTTCTACTTGTTTTCTACTTAGAACTAATGACTTCTCAGACGATTTTGGTTTGGATTTTCCCCTAGATGTATTCTGGTTGTAAGATCATGAGGTTGAATCTTGCTTGTAAGATGTGGTGGTCGCCTAATGATGTGGTCTCTCCACTCTTTAACTAAGATTTGAACATTCAATCTATAGTGAATTGGTATATATTTGCACTGTATCTCTCGTTATATCTTAGATCATGTAGTGATTTTGTCTTTTCCCTCACACTTGCATAGGTATTTTAAATTTTGCCACCAAAATAGTATTTTTTATTAACTTGGTGGTTGTTTATTTCACCTTTACGTTTGGTAGGATACCTTGAAACTGAAAGATATTCTAAGGTCCAGAGCCACTTGGTATACTCGTTCAAATTTATGTGGTCATTGAAATATGACAAATCCACATTTATTTCAAAATTCTAATTTCTCAAATATTTGTGGTCACACCTTCAAAGCAAAGTTTTTTCATCCCTAAATTCTCATGGTAGATGAGATTCAATCCATTTCTTCGACCAAGCAACTCACCGTTGTGGCCACGGTAACCCATCTGGATTGCCTCCTTTCGAAGGTGGCAAGCCTCTGTTGTAGTTTTTTGGTTTCCCACTGCATATTCTCCTTAGAAATTCCTTGGCAACCTCTTTGCAAATTTCTCATAAATTTCATTGTGTCATTTCCCCTCTATCAGGCTTCCAACGATTATCTCCTTGGCTACATAGCTAGGTTTTGATTGTGAGTAGGTGGAAGGAGGCGTGTGAGGGTGATTTAGGGTTAGAGAAAAATTTTAGATGGAGATAGGGTAGTGAATGCCAGAAATCCTAGGATAGGACTAGGGTTATACTAGCTTTAATACCAAATGATACTGATGTTAACCCATACAATAATAGACAAATAAATATTTTTACTAGTAAAGCCAATAAATGATTACAATTATACGAAAGGAAAATAATGATATACTCAATAATTCAACACAAATTAGGGTGGATCTCAGGGTGATGGTGGTGAATGGTGAGGGGTGGAATGTGGCGAGATGGTGGACGAGGTGGTTGACAAGCAGAAAACTAGAATGCAACAGTTTTTCTGGGTTCCAAATAGCAAGGACTCAACAGAAATTGACAGTCACACCGATGTCCGGGATGACGGTAGTAAAGGGGAAGGGTTAGAAGAATAACGGTAGCGAAGATGGAGGGTTGGAACAATGATTACAACGGGTATGGAGGACTGGAACAACTATGACATCACATGGTAGGGGATGGAACAATGTCTGGGCGACGGTGAAGTGGTTTAGAATAGCTGGAACTACAAACAAGGTTGCAGAGATGTATTCCTCGTGGTCGGAATAACGACCAAGGGACAGGGAAGGCCGTTGGAAAGCAGAAACTGCAGAATATGATTTTGGGTTTAGGGCTAAACCATAAAACTGTAGAATACAGTCGAAAGCGGTTGTTTCGGGAGGTTGGAGCATAGAAGGGGCAGCTCGAAGTGATGTGGGAGGATGCATAGAAGATAGGAGAACATAATCACCATCTCGTGAGAGCGACACAACCAGAGCAACATCCAATCCCTTGTATACAACCTTCAAATAGAGAAACAACATCTTGCGGTTGTCCAAAATAAACTCATGCCAAAACTGGAAGTCTAAAAGCAAGAATCACATATATAAGCCCTAAATAACTAGGATTGGATCCCCTTATGGAAGGATGGTGCCAATCTCTTGTGAGGAGCCGATCGACCCTCCTTGGTCTGTACCAGTTTGGTCCAGACAAAGAGCACCCGCGACTCCCTTTACGCCGCACCCACGACATTATTGGCACGCCTGAGGCTTTTTTGTGTGCCTTTAGCTTTTTTCGCTTGCCCGTAGCTATATTCGTGCGTCTTTCTCAAATTGCCTCACTAAAGTCATAATGGATGAAGACATTACTCACATTCAACATACAAAACTTTTGATTGACTATAACATATAGAAGGAAATGGATGAAAATAAACTTAAGTAAGGCTTGTCTGGAACCTATTTTATTTTTATTTTTGTTTTTTTCTTTTTTTTTTAAATATATTTATTTTGTGTGTTTTTTACATGTTTTAATATTCTGTTTCTAAAAATAAATTAAAATGTTTCTAAAAATACTCAAAACAACATTAAGACGTTTGAATGTTTACTAAAACAATGATATTTTAATCAAACATATCAAACATATTTTTTTTTTCAAATCAAAATATACACAAAACAAAATAAAAACCAAACAAAACTTAAAAAGATAAAATTGATCCCAAATGACTGCCTTAGTAATTGGTCGTTGTTTAGTCTATCTCATTGACATATGTGAACTATTTAACAACCAATCAAGATTTATATTTATATGAAACATTAATGTCCCCATAACATCAATCAATATTGTTGCTTTTTTGAATTTATTTTTTTTGTTTATCAACACATTTCTATTGAGATGTATAAGGATTAGAAGTGTGATGAATAATACTTTTATTAGAGCATAAATTGCTTAGCTAAGTCTAACATAAAGAGCTTTGTTAATGTGTGAACTTATGATTAAAGTGAAAACATTTTTTAATTCTTGGTAAGAAGTTTGAAGTACAATGAGCAATTCCGTATATATTTGAGAACAATCATAAATGAAAGTGAAAAAATACTGAACCCTAAGAGCTTGTTTGGGATCACTTTTGTCTTACATGTTTTAGCGTATGTTTTATATGTTTTTATTTTTATTTCTAAAAGCAAATAAACATATTTTTGAAAATAGTGAAAACAACTTTTATATGATTTGAGTATTTTCAAAAACAACAATATATTAATCAAAATAAAATGAAAACAAAAAAAAAATAGAAATAAAAGTAAAATTGATCCCAAACGTATGGTTATGGTGATGAAACTTGAAGAGAGATGAAGAAACCACAATAAAATCAGAAAATTTATTAGGAGGATTAACAACTTCAACATCTTCATTGATCATCTTTTTGAAAAATATAATGAGAGACAAAATGTTACTAAGTTAAAATTTTTTTGCAATATATATATAGGGTGGTATTTGAAAAAAAAGGGTGGTATTTGAGAATACCGCTCCCCACATGTGTTATCTGTAGGGATCGAAACTGGGTCAGAGTGGTCTTACGACGGACAACACAGCTGTCTACCAACTTATCTCCCAAGGGTGCACATATAATAAAACCTTTGATTATAACAAAAGGTTTAGGAGAAAGTAATGCCTCTTTTTAGAAATGAGAGGAGGGGAACCATCAACAATAATTAATAGGGGTAAACATGAGAAGAAATTTTCTTATAACTTAGGCATCAAATTTTCAATAATATGGAGATCAGGCTAATTGTTGATGGAGTTCTAATCTGTCATTACGGACTTAACAAAACAATATTTAGAGGTTGGCTGCAGACCAAGTTGGTATTAAAAGTATTGGAGCATTTACATATATACCTCCCAATATTTTCATATATTGCACCTAAAACTTGCTTTTTACACTTACACCACCAAAATCTTTCATATCACATCAAAAATATCATTACTTCAACATTTAAAAAGTGAAATGCAACTTTTCATGAACAGGCAATGTGGCATATATATAAAAACTGAAGTTTAGGAGTGAGATATGTAAATACATAAGAATTGAGTGGGATGTTATGTAAATCTTCCTGAAGTATCTGTCCTTGGTGCATGATTTGAAGGAGAATAGGGTGAAGTGCATGAAGCTGCAATCCATTACCAACGCATTGAATCTTAGTGATCCTAAACTTCTTTTTTTATGTTGGACCACCCAAATCTTTCATATCACATCAAAAATATCACTATTTTAGCTTTTAAAAACTGAAAAAACTGAAACAAACGATTTCATGCCTAACAAGGTGGCACAAAAATTGAAGTTTAGATGTTAGATATGTAAATACATAACAATTAAGTGATATGTATGTAAATCTTCCTATAAAATTTACATCAATATTTTCAAAATGATTCTCACTATTAACATAAATGATAATGATTATGATTATGATTATCATCTTCTTTCCTATTTCAGGTTTTTGTGTACCACAAAGATTTTCCCATGCCGGTCTTATCCTACAGATTTGGGAGCACTGATACCATATCCGGCCGCGACGCCGACGATTCGAACCAGTTTGTCTCGTGCTTGTGTTGGCGCGGCGAATCACATTCTCTTGTTGCAGCGAATTCGATCGGGAATATCGAAATTTTGGAAATGGTGTAATTGTTTTTGTTGTAGAATTATGAATAGTGAGAAATTTGTAGAATGCAACATTTGGATCTTGTTGGTTCATAAAGAGGTGGGTGAAGGTGATGAGATGTTGTATGATAGTAGAAAAATGACAAAGCATTGTTTATAGGCAAAATATAAATTCAATCTTATCTGCTGGTTCTCTTTTAATTTTTTTTTTGGGAAGCACACAATGCTTGTGCATTTACATATCTCACAACTTTCATATTTATGTATGTAGCAGTGCTTTAAATCTATGCATGAAAAGTGCATTTCACTTTTGAAAAAAACGACCGTAATGCCATTTTTGACGTGATATTAAACATTTGAGTATTGTGCGTAAATATGAAAGTTTAAATGAGAGATGTAGGTACATAAGAGTTGTGTGTTTTTTTTTTTTTTTTGGGGATTTACATAACTACCCTTTTTTCTAATGTTTTACATATCTAACACCTAAACTTTAATGTTTACTCGCATATCACGTTACCTATAGATGAAACGGTGTAGTTCACTTTTACAAAAGTTAAAATGGCAGTATTTTTATGTGACGTGAAAATTTTAGATGATATAAGCATAAAAAATCAAAATTAGGTGCATATATGTGAATACATAGGAGTTGGATGGCATGAATGTAAATGCCCTATTTTTTTAACCTTAATTTACTTATTGAGACTTTATCTTATATATGTTACGCTTAATTAATATATGTTACGCTAAAATTAGCATAATGGTTTAATTCCTTAAATTCACTTGATTAATCTTTTCATCCTTATGTTTGTTATTAAATGAGCTGTATTAAAGCCTTAATAGAGCTTGTTCGTGAGCTTTAAATGATATTGTTCACGAACATAAATAAACCAAACAACAAACATTTCAAATTATTTATTTATTAATCGAGTACTTATGAAAGTATTTAATCTCTAATTGTTGGTTAATCAAATTATAATAAATGAGTCCTAATCGAGTCAAGCTATGAGCAGTCTGTCGAAGACTTCTCATTTGTAGCCTTATTTGTAACACATGCACGTACAAACACACAAATTATGGATCCTTTCCATCTTTTCATATCAACTACTTTCTCTCATTCTAGTCTAAATCTCATAAATAAAGATATTGCATTGTTCATTTATTGTAAATTACAATAGATTTTGTCTGGATGTCACTAATAGATAACTTACAGAAGTTACTTCACTACGTTATCAACATATATTTCATTATTGATGCATTTAATGTTAATGTTTGACATACTTAAAGACAAAATTCCCATTAGTACATATTATTGATTGACTTTCTACCCTAATATAATATATATATA
>NW_018164568.1:81093-86031 GCF_001263595.1 Phalaenopsis equestris
AAAAAAAAAAAAAAATTGTAATAGCTACCGCAGCTTTTTGAACATCATATTATTTTTTAGCAACTTCACGACTATTTCTTAATAAACTGCAGTTGCTTCAAATAGACCGTAATAGTTGATTTATTGCATTTATAGTAATTGCTTAATTGAATGATACATGAGATGTCAAAGAAGCAAATAAATATTAGTAAATTAAACAGAAAATGATGTACTTCAAATGTATAGATGTTAATAAATAAATAAATGTTGACAATTCAACAACCACAAATTCAAAATAAGTTTTACATTCTTATTTTCTCTGATCTTCCTCCATAAACAAAATGAGTTCCTACTCCATCTTCTCCCCTTTAGCATGTTTCTTTCCCTCCTTCATCCCCTCATTCTTGAATAACAATGCATGTGTGGGTGGTTGTGGGTTAGCATGTTTGCCAACGAAGAAGTTCTCCATTACAAGTTGTTGCTCGGCCTGCATAGCTTAAATCACTAGCCTTGGAGTTTTGCAGCTAATGCAAGGACCTGACTCATCATGTCTCACATATCCCATGACCATGATGACATAATATTAACTTTATATGATAATGGTGTAGATATTACACAACAATGAAGCCCACTTTGTACAATATGCTCTTCTTAAATCCCCTAACAGTTTATGTGTATGATTGTCGGAGGATGCTTCCTTTTGCCATTGTCCCACTAGAGGATACTTCCAATCACATAAACTCTTCTTATATTAAAATCAATTTTATAATTAGTAAATTAAATATAGTTAGTATATCACATTTGTCCTTTTATATCTGATATCCAACAAGGCAGGAGTACTCTTCATTTGATGTGTCCTAGCATGTAGCTAAGAGGAAGATGGTTTCCTACCCAACTCCATCTGTAAGTGAAAATACAAATAAATGCTTATTGCACTTTATATGCAGTCAAATTATTAATTAAATATTTTATTGCTTGGTGGAAGGAAATGAGACAACTATATGTAGAGAAAGACCCATACCACCAACATTTGACAACCCCAATTTTCTTTATTTTGTTAGCTATAGATCTTCTTATAATGTATTCTTCAGACTCTCACGTATCGACCAGCTCTAGAATGAGAGAGATAGGGCGATAAGAATTGCTCTAGAATGAAAGAAAAATGAGGAGGAGGATTTAGGATAGGATTTAAGTCGTAACTAGAAACTATCATGACTTTTTTAGGAAATCAATTCTTCATTAATTAGAAATAAAACATTTCCTTAATAAATTTGCTTTGGTAATATATCATATCCTTAAGCGTTTATTAAGATTTTAATTATAAAAAGTAACATTACTCTTTACACGTGTGAATGTTTGCGTAAATAAAGTGATAGAATTATACATACAACCTAAAATGTAACTATAATGCAAAAAATTAAATCTTTTTAAACTTCATGTAATAAATCTTTAATTGGCAAAACAACAATTTAAATATATATATATATATAAAAGAAAATGTACCTTAAATTCAAGGAGTGGATGATAACTATTCCTCTATGATTCCACCACTTTTGATAAATCAAAAGATTACATCTTATTGCTTTATATTGCCTATCATTTTAGCTAATTATCTGCCAAAAGACCCAATATTTCTCAAAATTGGCAATAAAGCTCATCACCAAATAAACCAAAAAATCCACATGCGTACTATGTCAATATCTACCCACAAAAGCTTCCAACTTAAATATTTGTGGAAGAAAGTCTTCATGCTAACCTTCTCTCCTAATTCTTGGCTAAAAAAATAGATATAAATGCAAAACCATACATAGCACCAAAATCTTGAAATGAATCCAACACCCTAACCATAATATTAGTTTCAACATTAATTATGAAGAAAAGACAAAGGCGAAAATGGTGTACCTTTGTTAATGGCTTAAGTATAAAAATCAATAAATTCTGTAGGATAAAAAATCATAAAAACTTATATATATATATATATATAGTAATAAAAATAATAAGTTTATATATGTGATGATCAAATAATGGAGGATTTAATTAAAGAATAAAATGTTCTTGTGTTGTAGTTGATGTCAACAAGATTTATGTGTTACCATGGTACATGAAAATAGTTGGATATTAGTTCTTAAATAAACCAAACTTGAAAAAAAATTGCCAAAAAAATATTATATTATTTATAATATTGAGAATTATATATATTTTAATTTCTTTTTCTTCAGAGATTGGTTTTTCATAAATAATAATGCCTTATATTACAAAATAAACCTTTTCAGATTGCATAAATTTCATTTCCAATATTATTTAGAAGATTTTTTAATGGAAAAAGTTGATAGAAAGTTCTAACTAAAACTTTTACACTATTTAATAATGTGTTTATTACACAATCGACCTAACAATGCAATTAAATGAAGCCTAATTATCCTCATCTTTCATTCAAAAACCCTTAAAACATTTTTCCCCTTAAAAATTAAAAATTACTTTTTTGACCAAAAACCCTTGAAACATTTTTCATTCCAAGTTACAAATCTTTGCTCTTCTTGGTATTTCTGTTTTGTCCTTGAATCATTTGTCAACGTCGCCATTTTTTTCTTCCCGAGCATTAAAGTTCCAATCTTTTTTCAATTCCCCCAACACCCAATCACCTATATCTTCATTTCTGCCCTTAGCCATCAACAAATAGAGATGAAACCATTCTTAGAAACATAAAGTTGAGATTTTTATGGATTTCATAAAAGGATTAAGAGCCTCCCTTTCTCCTTCAACCATGGAGAAGAAATGGTCACTCCCTCTCCTCCTCATCTCCTTTTTCCTAGTCTTCCTCCTCACCTCTCTCAACATGGGCCTCCTCTCCTCTCTCTCCACCATCAACTCCTTCCTCTCCATTCTCCCCTCCAAACACTCCGGCGATCTTCCGGCCATGTTGGTAGAACAAAAGCTCTCGCCGGCTTCGGCTGCACTAGCTACCGATCATGTTCCTCGCTTTGCCTATCTTATCTCTGGTTCAAAAGGGGACCTTGATCGGTTGTGGAGAACACTTCATGCAATTTATCATCCTCGCAACTACTATGTGGTGCACATAGACCTCAAGTCGTCGGTGATGGAAAGGAGGGAGCTTGCAAATCGGGTAGCCAACCACTCCCTGTTCGCCAAGGTGATTAGAAGTATTTTTTCATATGTGCGCTGGATCAAAATTGAAAATTTTTTAGTATATTTACATATATGCCATGCAATTCTGAAGTATTTACATATATGACACCCAAAATTTTTAACTTATAATAGGTTGGTATCATAAGCCATGCATGCCGCATGAAATGTGGATTTGAAAATGTTGTGATAATGATATATTTAATTTGATTTTAAAAATTTGAATGGTATTCATGCAAATATGAATATTAGAGGTTAGATATGTAAATACATAAAAATTATATGGTATGTATGTGTTGAATTTGAGTATGTTTTGTGGTTCACACTCGAGGAATATATCATAGAATGAGAGAAAGAAAGAAAGAGAATGTATAGTAATTTAGAAAGAGTATATTGTTCTTTCTCGACCTTTTTGGCTAAGATTGTGTAACCCTTGTTTTAAAAATGATCTCCTATTTATAGATAGAGGAGGTATAACTCATAAAAATACATAGAGAACCTAACTTAATAGGGACTGCAGAGAGTATTGCACGTATATTTTAGCTTTGGTGGGGCCCAAGGATCTCTTGGATTCCTCAACCCAGTGATCTGGACGAGAGATATTGTAGACCTTCTATTTTAGTAGGACCATCCGACCGACTAATGACCCTGATGCAGTTGGTTGGTTGCTCCTATGAAGTAGGACGAGTGTTACTGATTCACCTTCTACAAAAATTGCCGATTTAATTTTTGGTGGAAACTCCAACTCCCTGAGTCAAATGCATTGGGTTAATGACTAACCCTGTGTTGGCTATTTCTTGAGGGAGTCTCACAATGCTATTTCAAGTCTTCTGTCTCATCTTTGAGATTCCTGCCATATTTTCCGTGTACATATTGTATTAAAAAACAAAAATTAGTTCAATATTGCTTCACACAACTGATAAAGACGTCTAATTTTCTTCGTAATTGAAGATTCCACCATGATAACAACAATGCAGTCTCACAGCTTATTATAATGAAAGAGTTTAAGACAGCAAGAAAATACAAAGAAATCTTCAGAACACCTTTAATAAAACAGATTTAATTTAATCTCTCAGTTCATGATTTAACTTGCAAAAGTTGTTATTTTCTCGTCGGCAATGTAAAAAATGAGTGATTTTTATAATTTCGTGAAGGTGGACAATGTTCACGTGATAAAAAAGGCAAACATGGTGACCTACAGAGGTCCAACAATGGTGGCCAACACCCTTCATGCATGCGCCATTCTTCTCAAGAAGAAGAAGAAATGGGACTGGTTCATCAACCTCAGCGCTTCGGATTACCCTCTAGTGACTCAGGATGGTGAGATCTTTGTTTTTTTTCATGAAAAATTTGATTTTTTTTTAATTTTTGATAGCTTAAAAATTGCATTTTTATGTTCAGATCTGCTATTTACATTCTCAAAGCTGCCCAGAAATTTGAATTTTGTGGAGCATTCAAGCAGATTGGGATGGAAGGAGTGAGATACATGAATTGATTTTATTATTAAATTTAATATATAAGTATGATTGGATGAGATTAAATTGGTTTGATTTATTGAAATCTAGAGAACAAAGGGCAAAGCCAATGATCATAGATCCAGGGCTTTATATGAAGAGCAAATCAGATGTGTTCTGGGTGTCGCAAAGGAGAGAATTGCCAAATGCCTATAAGCTTTTTACAGGTAATGTTTTTCAGTATTTCATATGGTGTTATGTCTCTACACGTGACAGATTCTAATTGAAGTTCTGATGCAAAATTGCATAAGGAATCCTGATACAATAATTTTTCGTTTATGTGAAGATCATATATATATAT
>NW_018164568.1:86120-89221 GCF_001263595.1 Phalaenopsis equestris
GAAAATATATATAATGAATAAAGTTTTAACATTTTGTGTTTGATTTGTTGAGAAAATATTAAGTGTTTTTTTTAAATGTTAAGAAATTTAATCAAATAAAGTATTAGGAAAATACAATTATAAAAATGTAAATATGAAAGCTTGGGTGTGAGATTGTAAATACATAATAATTGTGTGCTATGCATTTAAATGCCCCATGCACTCTTAAATTACTCTTATTTGGTTACTAATACTAATTTATAAAAAAAATTAATAAAATAATTCACTTTTAAATTTTTTAATGGGATAATAACTTATTTCTATGTTAAATATTATATATATTTTTCAAAAATATTAGTTGCTTTGATAAATATAGCTTAAATTCATGCCTCAATAATAGAAATCAAGACAAAAACCATCATAATAGGCCCAATTAACTACAAAATTTACAATATGTTAAACTCACAAAATATATTTTTTTTAAATGATCTAAGGTTAAATGAACTAAACATAAACATACTCGAACTTATTTATATATGTTCACGAACAAACGCATTTATTGCTAAACAAATAACTTGTTAAATATTTAATTTTAATAAAGATGATAGCTCATATCATATATGACATACTATTTAAATAAAATTTAATATGCTAAAAAATAATTAATTATATATTTAATATTAATTAATATATTATCATCAATTAATAAAAACTTCAAGTTTAAATAATTTGTGAAGGCTCTACACAAGCTCAAACCGAACATGAACAACTTACAATCATACCAAACCAACTCGAACCTATAATATACTGGATTCTAGCACGCCGCATACTCCCCACCTTCCTTCACAAAACCCATGAATTCAACAAATATATTTCTTTTGACCATAATTATAACAAGTGATCAAAGTTCAAAGAGAAAATCATGCAGGATCAGCCTGGATGGTTCTCTCAAGAAATTTTGTAGAATTCTTCATCCAAGGGTGGGATAATCTACCAAGAATCCTCCTAATGTACTACTCCAACTTCATCTCCTCCTCCGAATTCTACTTCCAAACCCTACTCTGCAACTCGCCGGAATTCACCACCACCGTCATCAACCATGACCTCCGCTACATCTCATGGGATAATCCCCCCAAGCAGCACCCCCGCAACCTCGCCAGCGCCGACCTCCACAACATTATCAGCAGCAAAGCTCCCTTCGCTCGTAAATTCAGAGTGAATGAGTCTGTTCTCAGTCGGATCGACGAAGAGTTCCTCAACCGGCACGGCATTGGCGACGAGAATTTTGTGCCGGGAGGGTGGTGCTCGGGATTGCCGATGTGTTCGGAAGTTGGCGATGAGAGGAGGATTGAGCCTGGAGCTGGAGCACGCAGGCTAGCGCAGCTCATGGATGGGTTACTTAAATCCGATAGATTCAAGAGTAATCAATGTAGATAAATGAGACATTATTGTCGTGTTGCGACGATGTTATGTCATCATATATCTCGTCATTTGTGGGTGACGTGACGTCCCATGAGTGCTGGTCCGGACATGTGGCACGCCTGAATTGATGTAATATTTTTTCATAGATAAATTTCTCCAATATTGATTGTAATTAATCATGAAGGGTAAAGAATTAAATTTTAATGTTTGACTGAATAGAATAATACTTGGATTATGGATATATGAATTAAAAAAAGTGAGTTCTTACATACATGCCATCCAATTGTTATGTATTTACATAACTAACATCCAAATTTTATTTTTTATATTCACATCACTCAAAACTTTTATGTCACGCACAAAATATCACTATTTTAACTTGCAAGAGGTGAAGTACATCTTTTAGTGCACATTAATGATGGCATATGTGTAAAACTTGAAATTCAG
Organism: Phalaenopsis equestris; assembly: GCF_001263595.1. Classification (NCBI taxonomy): domain Eukaryota; kingdom Viridiplantae; phylum Streptophyta; class Magnoliopsida; order Asparagales; family Orchidaceae; genus Phalaenopsis; species Phalaenopsis equestris. Next base: position 87,969 of record NW_018164568.1, read on the forward strand.
ATGTTAGATATGTAAATACATAAGAAATGGGTGGTATCTATGTAATCTTCCTTAAAAATCAAAATTAAGGTAAAAATTGAACTCTACCTCGATTGATGTGAGAGTAATAAGGCAAGCTTGTGCTCCACAATGACTCATAAGATTGTTAATTTGAGTAGGCTTGCTAGTCGACTTAGCTCGATCACATCTCTATGATTGTATACGTATAATTGTTTTAGAACCAAATTGAGTTTTATGAATTTGGTTTTGACCTAATGATTTACAATATGCTTGTCAAATAAGTTTGTTGTTAGCGAACAACTCGTGTTCAGCTAGTTAAGTAACCCATGTTTGAATAGTTTTTTAATTAATAAGTCGAACACCAATAAATTTCTTAAGCTTGAATTATAAACGATTCTAATACGAACAGCCCTATGTTCTATAGTGTTCTGCTCGTTCAGCTATAAATAAGAAAATTATATACATATATTATTTATATAATATATGTGATATATATTTGTAACTAAGTTCAAATCAATACACCTTGTGAGGTTATGTGACTTCGTATTTTTTTTTGCATAAAAATGGTGCATGTTCGAATTTAACACCCTATATCCTTTTTTCTAATTAATTTAAACGAGCCAGCTTCGATCCAAACACAACCAAACTCAAACCAGAATATGTAAATCAAGTCATACAAAAACATATTGTTTAAGAGCAATTTCAAACGTGAGCCAATTTCAAACAAAATTACCTTCAAATGAGCCAAACACAATCCAAACATGAGCTCGCTCAAGCTCGACTCATTCACAACCCCAATTTATACCTTCACGGGTTCGCCCCGCGAAAGTTCATTTATTCACAAGTAAAGTCATTTTTTATAATTTTTCAGTTAAATTGACAAATAGTTTATAATATGAATTGAAATTTCAAAATAAAGCACAAAAAATATTTCGTCTGAAAGTCCAGATGTCAGCACATGTAAGATAACGTGGCCGCCGATGATTGGCCGTCCGGACGTAATATTTCTCACAGTAATGACAAACTTGAAGAGCAAGAAATAAACATATAAGCTGTTCAAATCAATAAAATAAAAATTCTTCCTTCTCTCCACATTAAATAATCAATTGATAATGGAATATGCTAATGTGCTTGAGCTTAATGGGCTCTCTTTTTAGCCCATTTATTTATTAAAACATAATTAATTTTTTTTTTGTAGATATAATTTAAAACAATAATGTTTGATAAATATATTATTCTCTATCATAATATAT
>NW_018164568.1:91142-101318 GCF_001263595.1 Phalaenopsis equestris
ATTTTTAATAGACATTTATATATATATATATATATATTATAATTAAGCCATTATCAAATAAGGTTATGTTTATATATTAATATACTTAACAATATATAAAGTCTCAACATCCAACAACCCTAAAACACCACAGCTTCCAACTGATCAATGTTCCATATAATAATACATATAAAACTCTATTACACATCTTCTTACAAAACATACCAAATATATTTCCTTCTCATAGTTCAGAATGCCATCACAACTACTATAGTTGCAGCAACCTCCCCATCACCTGCAAATAAAATAAAATAAAATAAAATAAATAAATATATAAAAAAACAAAGTATATGTGACTCTAGAATCAAGTCATATGTAATATGTGTAATGTATGTATGCATAGATTGTATTATTTATAAAAATAAAATATTTATGAAAGTGTACCCAAGTTGCAGAGCTGTTTGCTGCTGGTGGGAATAACGGTCATTGGGATCCATTAGATTGACATGAAGAAAGCTTCTGGAATCAAATGGAGGCATCACTTCATACTCTGTGCTTGTTGATGGCAATATGCTCATATGCTGATGCTGCTGCTGTGCTCTTTCATTATCAGATATCTGTAAAATCCACTATTTTGTTTGGATAAAAATACTTCTTTTGCATAAATTTGACATTAAACTGTCAACATAGTCCCCGGCTATTTTCATAATGATGCAATTTAGTCTTATAATTTTCTAATGGTGCTGAAATAATCCTCCCTTTAAAGAGAGAGTGGACTATTTCAACTCGTTAATAAATTTTAGGGACTAAATTGACATTTTAATAGATTTTATGGATGTGTTTGGGGTAGTGGTGTAGTAAGGATGTGGTGCCGAATCACACTTTTTTGTTCTTGGCGCAAAGCACAGTATTGTTTGCTTTTTCAGAAAATTATAACTGAAAGCTGCGTGTTTACAACCAACTAGTTAAGTGCCGTGACCGTTAGAAAACTACGATATGACCTTTTGAAGAAAAAAACTATAATAAACATCACAGTTTTCTGAAAAACAACATCTTCTGCAACAACTTCGCAGTTGCTTCTTCAAAACACTACAGCTGCCCCAAACAGACCCATATAACTAACCTTTTTTTTTACTTTTCTTTTTTCTATAGTATTTATAAGCTAACATAATATGATTATAGTCTAATTAATTATAATTTTCTTGGAGCAAAAAATATTCTCTTATCTTTTTAATTATATAATGATCACTACATAGAAACTTAAAACATTTAGGCATGCCTTATTGCGCAGAAACATGTTGTCAGTTTGGAGTTCCATTTCCTGCAAAATTAATCTGAATGAGTTAAGAAAAAATTCTCTATTAAATTTCACTTTCAGTTCTTGTTCTTACCCTTTTCTGCATGTAGTCAATCTCAGCATGCAGCAGTTCATTCTGATGGAGTAAAACGCAATAATATTACAAATTTAATATAAAAATTAAATAAATATAATTAGTCTGTAGAATGAAATTAAAAAATTGTTGAAATTTATAAAAAATTAAACCTTCTTAGCTCTTATTTTGTTGATGCCTTTCTCCAATCTTGTTTCCAGTTGCTTCAGGTCCCTCAGGCTCATGGTGGTGAGAGCATCACCCAGCAAATTCCTAATTACATGCAATTATAATTTTATAAAAAATGCAAATTAAATTTAAAAAAAAATTATAAAAAGAGGATGATTGATCATTTATCTGTAACACCTGTTGGAATTCTGTAAGTTTGTAATTTGCTGACGCAGTTTTGTGGCCTCTTGTTGGTAATACTTGTTCAGAAACAGAGAAATGTTGTCAGAGAGATCATCAAATTAATTAATATGTAAAATTTGATCAAATTCTGCAAAATAGGAAAGTCACTGTATTTACATATCTAACAGCTAAACGTTAAGTTTTACATGTATGCCGTCTTAGTTCTAAGAAAATTAATAGGAAGACTTGCATACAATAAAACTTATTAATTCCCATCTATTTACATATATGGGATCTTAAACCTCAATTGTCTACATATATGCCATCTTATACACGTATAGACTAGGGGTGTAAACAAGCCGAACACGAGCGAGCCCAGGCTCAGCTCGTGCTCGACTCGTTTATATTTCGAGCTCAAAAAGTGTGTTCGTGTTCGGCTCGTTTGCTTAGCGAGCCGAACACGAGCAGTTCACGAACAAAAAGTCATTTTGACAACACTAATCACGTAATCATAAGATGTTAAGGATTGAGGTTATTCTATTTTCGTAATTAAAACTTTCAATTGATTATAAATCTTTGTAGCCTTGTAGTCAATTAATTTTTTAAAAATACTACTCATCATAATATATATATATATATATATAATTGAATATCAAACGAGCCTAACACGAGCTTTTTAAAGAGTCGAATACGAGTTGTTCGTGAATAACGAGCCGTTTTGACAGCCCTAGTATAGACACACACATGGAATAAGTTGCATTTTGCATATAAAGACAACTTACCTGCGAATTTGCTTCAGATATTGATCCAGTGTTGGAATTATCAGTGCTTGCCTTTTTGTATCGTTCAATGGTTCCTTTCACGCTTCACAAAAACAGAAAATTATCTACTCAGAATTCACTAGTATTTTGAAGGAATTCTTTCACAATATCTAAGTTATTTTGTGACAGTTTCACCCCTCTCTCTCTCTCTCTCTGTATATATATATATACTTGTCAATATTATATATACATATATGTATTTATATGTATATACGTACATATATTTATATATATGTCTGTATCTATATATATATATATATATGTGTGTGTGTGTATACAGACATACATATAGAATTTTTTATTTTTTTTTAAATTTGAATTATTTATAAGAGCTCAAAGTTAATAGTACGAGCTCTTCAAGATTGTTACATTAATATAAGATCTTCAAAATGTTTTAACATCCCACTAAATGATTAGTTAAAGATCTGCATAAAAAAAGAGAGAAATCTACAAACATAGCATGCAATTCTTATGGATTTACATATTTCACACCTAAACTTTCATATTTACAAGCATAGCACTTTATCTATGCATGAAAATATTTACCTATGCATGAAAATATGGAAATCAGTGTTATTTTTGATGTGATATGAAAGAATTGAGTGATTTGTGTATAATTATGAAAGTTTTGGTTTGAGATACGTAAAAATTAATCTATGAGAATGGAGTGTTACGTAAGAGAATTTTATCAAGAGGAAAATTGTATATAACTACCTCCAAAATCAAGATAAACTATTCCATGTATCTAACTATGGCTAGTTTGTATATCTCTCTATATATATGATATCTCTAAATACAAAAGAAATGGGTGGTATGTATGTTAATGCCCTTTTACTTTTATATGTGTGTGGCAACACATATATGCATATATATATATATACATATACATAGGGGCAAACTTTGGTTATCCTGGTCCTCTCTAAAATATCAGTTTTGCCCCTTCTTACTTTGCCCTTGGTTATCATAGTCCTCTCAAAAAAGAGGCTGGTTCCGCCTCTGCATGTGCATGTGTGTGTATACATTTGTATGTGTTAGCTTTGTAAATACTTGAAATTTTGGGTGCATGGTATGTATGTAAATGCCCCTTTACTTTTGTTTGTATGTGTGGTGTGCATGTGTGTTCATATATTTGCTAGATTTGTAAATATGTAAGAATTGGGTGGTAAGATGTAAATGTCTTATGTGCGTGTGTGCGTGTGTGTGTAATTATGTTTATATATGTACATCTGTGTGTGTGTGTGTGCGCGCGCGCGCGTGTGCGTTTGTGTGTGCGTATGTATACATATGAAAGTTGAACGCTTAAATTAAAAATAATTATATATTAAAATTTATAGTAGGTTCAAAATAAGAGTAACAAAGTTATGGATCATTGCTTATAAGATCTTGCTTGAGAGCTTAATCGGAATGTTACTTCATGACTAAAATTTGTTATGAATGGTTGAGGATTTCGCATGAGTTCCTAGTCAGAAGGGAAGAAAAGATAAATTTTAGTGTTTGTGTTAGAGAAAACACCAACTCAGATGGTAAGATTAGCTACTACGATATTCTTCAAGAATTAATGCAGCTATGATATCCAGGTTGTGTTGAGTATAATGTATTGCTCTTCGACTCTGAGTGGTTTGATCATATTCTTAATCAATAAATAAGACCACTAAACCCATATGATATCACTAAAATTAAAATAAACATAAGATATGTGAAGTTTAATCTATTGTTCTAACATGTCAAGCTAATCATATATATTATATTTGATACCTTGGTAGAGCAAGGGAAAAAAAATTGATTAGACTATGATTATAAAGACTAAACCTAGAAAGACTATTGAGGTACAAAACATTATTAAACATGTTCATTAACTGCATGAAAAGTCATATTTTCATATTCAACTTAATTCTACTTAGCAATGGATTACCATGGAGAATGTCACTAGGGCATATGAAGAGGTTACTAAATTTATGGATGAGTATAATGATGATATTTTAAGATCATCATCGACAAACTCGTTTGATAAGACATAATAAGATTGGTATATACTTTTAAATTTTAGTTTCTTGCTACTTTTATCTCTTGTAGTGTTAGGTTCTATTATTCACATTATCTGTTCTATTCATTCTTGCTTTTACTTTTGGTACATTTATTTTCGGTGTGACGTACTCTGTACTTAGTTACAATATTTTTGTAATAATTTCACCTATATATGTTTTTACTTTTTGCAATTTACTTATGGTGTATCAGACTTGTACTTCTATCATGTCGTTCTTTCACTTATTTAATGCTACACTTATGTATATTCTTTCATGTTTATCATTATTTTGATCAATTTATTTCTTCTTGTTGCTGATGACTTCAAGTCGGACTAGAGAGCGGCTTCTCAATGGCAGGTTCGAACTAGCATTCCATATCAGATGATGAAACATATCATTTCATGCTCTTCCTCCCACACTAATAGTGATATGATCGTTAACACTACCACTTCGCCATCGGTGCCCATGAAGCCTACAGGTTTTGTCAAGCCTGTTTCTCTGGTCAGCCCCTCTTCTCCGTTCCGGCCTCCCGCTCCTACCATGCAACTGCTCCCACATCTTCGGCTCTGAGCACATAAGCCCTCCTCTGATGAGCCAGGCTCCTCCGCTCTAGTCCCTTTTAGGTAAGACACATTCAGACGGTTATACATTGAGTTAGAGGGAGACTCATGAGTAACACAAAGTTATAATAATTTGAATTAGTTTTTACTATATTGTATAAAGAATATTTGTATTTTAGGTTCTATCTCTCTAGGCAACCCGTCGTTCGTATCAAAAAGATCTTCAGGAATATATATGATACCCGTATCTCTCGCAGAGGAAGATCCCAATCGATGTTCGAGATATGTGGCTTAAGAAGTTTGAGGTAAATTTTACTAATTTAAATTATAACTATAATTTTAAGTTATTTTATTTTACTAATAAATATTGCTTAATATTTATTTTGTATAGGTCATTCTACTGGCTTCTTGAGCATCATCAACATATCTGACAAAATTTTGAGGACCAAGGCTGACATCAGTTGAGTGATATGTTTACTTTGATCCGTAAGAAGAGGGAGCAGTTTATCTAGATAGGCAATGAGGTATGGGCAAAGTTGATATGAGAGCATGAGCCACTCCATATTATCAAATCATAAGAGGGGGATGACCTAAGAAAGCATAAGATCTGAGGGAGCGGGTGTACCACATTATACATTGTAGGCTTGGTCCAACATGCTGAGCACCAGAGGAAGTTGTTAAATTTTCATTCAATACACAAAAATTCATTAATGTAATAATGTGATGCTTACTCATTTTACATGTTAATATAGTAAGGAGATTGGATGGAAGAACAACACTGTTGATTTGCATACTTGAACACATCGATAAGCTGCAGTGGGTCTTCAACATGTACGTCTCGATCGCTATGTCCATATAAGTAAAATAAATTTTATTTTTATAATTTACTTACAATTTTAAATTAAAATTTTTAATTATTCTTTGATTTAATTCTATAGGAGGAAGGCCCTGAGCTAGAGCTCGACAGGTGTTGGCAGTAGTAGTAGCCAGTCACTGCCTGAGCAGTCTGACTATGAAATTTGGAGGGAGCTTTCGGGAAGAATGGGAAGATCTATGGCTTGAACTCTCAAGAATTTGTATGTGAGGCTGAGCTTTCCCATCTTGTTCAGAGTGTGAGGTCATCGAGTGATGATGAACTTACCAGATGAGTAGCCACATTATCTGAGTTCTATGCCACGTATGAGAGAGTTGAGAGGCCCAAGGCCAACATTGCATGGTTGGAGCAAGTAGTAGATCACTATGGCAAGTAATCTCAACTAATTAATGTTATGGAGGAAAAGGAAGAAATAACAATGATTACCACTATGAGTTTTATATTTTCTCTTTTATTTTATATTTGGAAGTGACAATCTGATGATGCACCATAGGGGTTATATATATTATATTTGGATTTGAAATTAAATAAATATGTATTTCATTTACATTTTAGGAAGTTATGTATAAGATGAATGATTCATTAGATTTTCATTGTTTCGTATGATGATTCCATTCATCATCAATGTTGTTATATGTTTGTAAAATCTATTGTGAGCTACGGTTGATGTTGCTATTGAATACAAGTGTAAGAAAATTGATTGGTTACATCTCTATCTATATATCTATCTATCAAGTTTTTTTTGCGGTGGATTTTCTGACTCACTAGTCGGAATTCAAACTCTAATATGTGACCTTTGAATTATGTCGCAAGCTTTTCTACGGAAGAACATGTCGCTAATATTACGTTTGATCCTTACCGTCACAAGCATAAAAATTGGCAAAAAGGTCAATCGCAAAGCCATCACAAACATTAGCGACATCATTTGTCAACAATAATAGTTTTGTGACCCATTTTTAGCATCAAAATGTTTTTTTGCCGTAAATTAGCAATTAAGAGGGTTTAGCATCGGAAATGGGCATTATTATCGGCTTAATTTTCCGCCGCTAACCGCTATTTTTTTGGTTTTGTAAGGAACTATTAGAGCCAACATATAATCTCAAATCAAAACCAAACATTTTACACAAAAAGTTGTTGACATCTAGATATAAATTTATCATTTTTTATATTTTTAAATTTCTAAAAAGTATGAATATTTCCCTTATATTTTATAAGTTGGTACAAAATTACTCAAAGATTTTAAGAAGAGCCACTAGGGGGGGACAAACCCTTGAAACAAAAGCTAAATAAAAATGCATGCTTAATGTATCTTAAGAAATGAGAAATATTATAAGAAAAAAAGATAGAATCCATGATTCTATGGTTAAAAGTTGTTCTGAGAACTAGTAGGCATAGGCTCAATTCAACATATATATAAAATTTCCTATATTTTTTTAAGAAAAACTAGAGCACAATTTCATTAAAGGTGAGGAGAACATAAGTTCATATTCATGTTGCATTTCTTACAAGGAGTCGGCACATAATTAATTTAGATATAATTACATGATAAATTTGAAACTATAACCTCTATCTTGAAACTAAGAAGCATATCACTTTAGTTAAACATGTAAAACTTCTTTTTTGTGTCTAAAATGCATAAAGAAAACGTAAATATTTTATTATTTATAATGGACAATCATTTAATGTCAAATTTACTTATATTGCATAGTTTTTTCAATTATACAGTTCATTTCTTTTTGCTAAGTTTTTCTTCAAGAATGCCGCTAAATTCTCTTCGGACACGTGGTCACCATGATGTCAGCTTTAGTCTCCATAGCTACCACTACCTCTCATGTACCTCACCTCTCATAATCTCTCTTTCTTAACTGACTGTTTAACTTTACATCCTTGTCGAGCAGCTGGTGCACCGAAGCCATCATGCTCCCTCTCTTCTCGTTTCCATTTAGCCCTACTATTTCTTTGTTTAAGTGCTATGCTATTGACCCATCTCTTCATCGAGATTTCTACCACTTATTGCTTTCATGTGGCTTATAACATGCATCATTGTTATATATTTTTATAGTCCATATTTAATGTTGTGCTCCTTACTAGTCTCTTTGATCGAGGTACCATTTCTTTACGCATCTCATGCCTTTTTACATGTGTGTGTAGGTGTTCTCCACTTTCTAGTTATCACATTTCCTCTCTAAAGTGCATTTTAGTTTAGACCTTATTTAGTCCTATCATCATTAGAGATATGTTTCTAGTTTTGCTACTAGTTTCCTATTGTAGGCTCTTACTCCTCTTATAGTTCTTTTTTTCCTTTTTATTATATCTCTTATAGTTGGTGGTACTTTTGATGATATTTTTTGTAGATTTGATTCAAGCAGTGCATATTCATTCTTTTCCTCTCCTAACCTTCAAACTTGCTCTCTCTTCATCTTACTTTTTTACCTGGATCATTATTTGGTAACCCTTTACACATTAATTCTCCTATTGTCCACGTCTCAAAAAAAAAAAAAATAATGACTAAAGTCTTTGGGAAGATTGATATGAAATGTACCTTTTATGCCATTTGATTGGTTCTCAAATAAACAGATATTGATAAAAAATTATTTTTGAATGGAGGTCATGTTTTTATTCATATTATCATTTGCTTGAGCCTGATCTCCAGGCTTGGAAAAACATGGTAAAGGGAATGTCCTCCACTAGTAAGCTAAGTTAAAAATAGTAATCCAAAAAAAATTTCTTTACTGCTCAATTTGGATGCCACTCTGATCCCCATGTACTACTTAAAGCTAATGCTCTTATTCCCTCCTCCGTAATGACCTATAAACCTTCACCAAGTCCCAAAAAATAAAGAGCTTATTTTTTAGGCAATCAATAGAACTCATCAATAAACCCTAATAAGATAATCAACCTAAAAAATTGAGCTTAGTTGAGTTATCAATAGTAGTTATCTCTAACCATCGTAATGTTACTTCTCTTATAAATAAATTCACTTTTGAAGTTATTTTTTCTTTTTTCTTAAGGACATTGGCTTTAACTTTTGCTTAGCTCAATTTGTTTTGGTCCTCCTATAAGAGATATACAAATAGTTTATTTATCTTAAAATTATATAATTTTTTAAATTACACAAATATTTTTTTTTAAAAGTGTAATTTAAAATTTCTTTAATACTAATTACTATGGCTTATTTGATAATAATTTTGTAAGCAAGCTAGTGATAAACTATTTTTGCTATATAAAAAATTATCTTAATTTATTAGAATTAAATGAAAATATGGCACGGAATAGGGAAGAATGTGGAAAAAGGATTCATGTAGCCGACCCCACTTGGTGGGATAAAGGCTTGTTGTTGTTGTTGTATGTTAGCTCATGAAGAGACAATACTTAAACATCAAAATATATATATATATATATATATATGCGCTCTTACACACACTAGTCTTCTAAGTACATGATCAAATAGAATTTTAAAAAACTTCATGCATACATCATTCAAATGGAATTAGGAACTATTTCTTGCTTGATGCTGACATTTCAACAACAATTTTTTGCCTTTCTAAATTAATTTTTCTTTTCTATCATGCTTAGCACTTGTACTTCGTCTCTGTAAAATTCTTCATTTTTTCTTCAATTAATGTTTTATGCATTCGAGCACAAAATAATTGTACGCTGAATTAAATATTTTTATGTTCTTTTATGAATTAATTTTTACTAAAATTAATGTTCTAATCGTACCTTTTCTAAGTTCCTTAAGCATACTTCATTTACTTCACAGATTTCTGAAATTTCTCTTCTCAAACAAGCAAAAAAACCTCTAAGAAAACTACAAGAATGAATAATATGTCTTTAAATAGCCATTCGACACTTTAACAACTTAATTTTTCAGCTATGTTTGCTGATATCCGACATATAATAAATTAAACGCATCACATCAAATTCTGAAACAAAGATCAAACTAGTTTCAGCACTCTGTCTCATCTTCTCCACAAGCTCAAATCGAAAGAGAAAATTAAAAAAAACAAAAAGTTTAGGATTCTCAACTTTCTCACTGCAAATAGAATATTTTGCCTCTCTCATTTCCTTAAGATTTTGCTTGTTTTTTCAACAAATTATCATCAATTGAATCATATCATTCCCATCAAAACATTATTCTTCCATTGTCCTCAAATCTCTGACAAGACAAATCATTCATTCATTCATCTATATATA
>NW_018164568.1:101418-104245 GCF_001263595.1 Phalaenopsis equestris
TATATATATATATATATATATATATATGTCTTGTCAATTTTAAGACACAAGAATTGTTCCAATAAGGTAATATCATTTCATTAATGTCGAGTCAACTCAATCTCATTCAAATCATACTTTTCGTCTCCAAAAAAGGAAAATAACTTATTTCTTACTTCATTCTCAACTTCCACCGCCATTCTTTTTCTTTTGGTTACTTCATCATATATATATATTTGCACACACTTCTAAGTTTTCAACTTGATTGGACTGGTTTTGACAGTAGCTTCTTGTGTTTCAAAAGAAAATTACAAAAAAAAAAAAAAAGAAGATTTGATGTGCATATGTTCATAGAGTAAAAGAATAACTTCTATAATAAATATAAATTAAATGTTGTAAGAACCTAAACCTACTGCAGCTTGCCTCCCTTTCTGCACTTCGTGCATCTCATACCTTAGTTTCCTCGAGGATCTTATTGGCTCCCTTCTGCCACGCTGGCACGAGATCCCACGATATGATTGGCTGCTCTTCCTCCCATCCCTGAATCAGCAACGTGGAGCTGAGAAACCCTTTGCCCACTGTGTAATCACCTTCTTTCTCACAACTCCATTTTTTAACCCGTTTGACTCCCTCTCCAACGCCTCTCTTCTCCATTGAAAACACCCCACACAGAGCCGTTGTACGGATTGCTTTCATCCCATTGGCTCCTCGTTCGTACCTTTACTGCTCTTTCTTCTCCCGGTGAGACCGCTCTCATAAATGCCTTGAAAAAGCTTTCTCTCATTGCGAAAGTAAAAAAAATTGATTTTTAGGGTTTTTGTAAAAAAGGTGAATGGGTGTAAAGGATGATGTCAGATTGAGAAGAACCGGAACAATCCGTGATCCTTAATATAAAGATTTGATTTTGATGCATGACAAACGGTAATCGTAGAAAAAAACCCTAATTTTTTTAAAATGTAAACCCTAATCACGTGTGTGGAGGGAGGGGAGGCGGGGAGGGGAATGGTTTTGGTGGGGTGGAGTTTCGTTTGGAACGTGGCAGCTCCTTGAGTCTCTGATGTGTGACGTTCAGAGGGATAAAAATGGGGTTTTTTGTGAAAATGTTCGTTTCTAAATTGTAATGATTTAGAAACAGAGAAAGGAGAGAATTTTATTATTATCTGGCTGAAATGGGAAGCAGAAGAGGAAGACTAGAAAGGAGAAGCAAATGTAAACACAGAAGTACTAACTCTATCTAAGCTCTCTTTCCTCAGCTGAATCCAGAAATCAGTTTCAGTTCCGATATCTTGATCTCTACATGAAGGTTTAAAGAAGATGGAAATAAGTAAAAAAGGAGAAAAAGAAGCCTTTTTATCACAATATTGTGAAAAAAATTGCTCCTTTCACTGTTTTTTTCATTATTTCATTATTTCCTTTATTAATGAAGCACTTCTCTTTCTGATTCAGATCTTCATGATAAAGAAAACCCAAAAATATTACTAAAAATCCCTTTTTGATGAAACTTCTTCCCTAAACAAGAACGAGCCCAACATAACTAAAGGAGGAAGAAGGCAGCAAGAGACCCTTTTTATGAAACCTCTCTTCCTCAACAAACTATTGCCATGAAACGAATCAAAAAGCAGACAAAAGAAAAGACATGAGAGTAAAGCTTGCAATTTTGCTTTCTCCAACTCACGAAATCTTCACACATCTTTTTTAAGAGAGAGAAAGAGAACCTGTTGTTTGCATATTCATAGAGGCGGCCACGGGTAGAGAAGATGATTAGGGCAACCTCAGCATCACACAGAACAGAGAGCTCATAAGCCTTCTTCAGGAGGCCATTACGGCGCTTGCAAAAGGTAACTTGTCTGTTTGTTGTGTTCTCTATTCTCTTGATCTCTATCTTCCCCCTCCCCATCTTCTCCTTCGGCTCCATGCTTGAAGAGTCCATGTTTCCTTCCCAAAACAAAAATCAAATATCAGAAATCAAACCCTCAAGCTCTGTGCTTTTTCTCATCTCCCTTTCTTACCTGGCTGGGAAGAACCAAACATGATTTATTCCTCTGTTGCTCAGCTGATATGAGGTATAGTTTATGAACTTGAGAGCCACCTCTTCTTCTTAACTCAAAGAGAAGAAGGGATGACTGGTTATTAAGCCATGGCTCCACATCCAGAGATGAGAAGAGAGAGAGAGGAGCTGAAAGGGACTTGGAGAAGTAATTATTAATGGAGTTTGAAAGAGACCTGGCCTGAGCTGCACTCATACTGATATACTATGATAAAAATAAAAAAATAAAAACAAAAACAAAACCAAAAGGAAAGGGGGTAGGAGAAAGACCACCATTGTACTATATCTTCTCTTCTCACCGTTGTCTTCAGTTACTTGCCATTTTCTAGGATTTGGGCTGCTAACTCTGATACTGTTACAATTCTAGGTGTTTTGGATTAACTGACTGCTACCATTGATCTTTTTGATGGATAATTACTTGTCTTTATATGACAAGAGAATATGGCTCCCATGTGGCTACCATGCCTAATTTATTTTAAGATCATTGTGATGCACACTTTGCTCTAAGGTGCCATTTACTCCTCCCTACTTGAGGCCATGGACCCAATCTACACCCAATCTACTCTAATATTGATGTCGACATGCCGATAGATCGAGACTGATTGCATTTTGTTTCTAAGTAAATCTTTAGATAGATGGGTGACTTTTGAGCTAGAATATATGTGAATGATCATAGGATCTTTTGTACCATGCCTAGAGTTATATATTTTCACCTTTTTTTTTAACTAACGTTGTAGCATCATATTTTTATTTCTAGTTTAATTTTAGGGTACATGATTTGTTTATATATATATATATATA
>NW_018164568.1:104361-114194 GCF_001263595.1 Phalaenopsis equestris
ATTTATATATATATATATATATATATATTGATTTTCCTTCATATTATTTATCTTGTTAAATTTTAAGGTCGGAATATCATGTGATTTTGCTTTTGTTCAAAATCACTCTTTAATTGAATATGAATTTAGCTTAATTGTTTATAACTTAGCTTCTATTATTGAGGTTGTCTATCCAAGCTTCTACTTTTTTACTCAACAATTGTTTCTTAGAAAAAAAAAAGATGAGTTTTTTATATTATCGCTTTTAACAAATTAAGAATTTAATTTGTTTTTTTTATTTTTCTATAATATTATTCTTGTGCCTCATTTAATATATAATAAATAGAAAAATATTATACTTTTAAAGGTGATACTCTCTAATATTCTTTTATCTCATGTTTAACCTTTTATTTGTTATAGAAACTTCTTCAAATAAGGAAAAAATGGACTCTTATATACTAACCATCCAAATCACTCAATATAATATATAAATCACCCAAACTTTAAATATAACATTTTAAATGCCTAAAACTTTCACTCAAAACCTTCACTAGTGGGTGAAAGGGGTTGATGAAATGAAAAAAGTGATTAAAATGTTATATTTAAAGTTTGAGCGGTTAAAATGTTATATTCAATGTTTTGAGTAGTTGATATGTAAATGCATCATAAAAAATAAATTTCAATATACATATTTATACACGAGAATGTTTAAAAAATAGCTTACCTAAGCTTAAAAAATGATTTTTTTTGCTTCATGAGAGAAATTTGATTTTCTTATCATTTTTTCTAGCTAATTGCATTTTACTTATATCATTGTGTCATATTTTACTCAACCAAATTTTAATCACGAAAAGTTCGTTCATTTAAAATTTGGTTGTGAGCGTAGTTGTATAAAAACTCATTTTTTAAAGCTCTAACATAATTTCCTTTATTATAAAATCACAAAATATTATTAGATAAAATTTTTTATAGACTTTTTTTATTTTTCCTCAACTTTTTCTTTTTTGAAAAATTATATAAAATCACAAAATAAAATTAAAGTTTTGATTTTTTTATTTTTTTATGACTTCTATAATTAAAATGGAAGAGCATAAAATCTTTCCAAATTAGGTTAACCTACTTTAGAATATATTATTTTAGTCAAGAAAAAAATTATTAGTCAAAGATCATAATTACAATTGGAAATAAAGTATATAGTCTAATATAGCTCCATTTTCACTTAATGTTGAATAAGCAAATCAATAAAACACCATTTTGACTGCCACATTTTTCAACTCCAAAATAACATATAACTTGTAAAAGAGGTAAGACAACATATTTGGTTTGTTGAAAAGATAACATAAAGTAAAATACTTTCCCATAATATAATTATTATTTCTTTATATTTTTTAAAAAGATAATAATCTATTATCATGTATTATATATTTAAAAAAAGCATACACCAATTACAGAGAGCGTTATATAAGCGTATAAATACTCTGATACAAGTGAGTATGAACAATACTACAAGAATTTAAATAAATAAATAAATAAATAAATAACAATCTAGCATAATAGTAAAGGTTAAAACACATGACCAAAATGATAGAAATGAAGATATGAACTAATGCGTGATTTATAATTTTTTTTTAATGTGATTTAAAAAAAAAAAAATCTTTGACAATATTTATTTTGCATGATTTAAAATTCAACTATGGCCAGATGTGTAAATTAGCATGTTTGCAATTATAGGAAAAAATTAAAATCTATTTCAGAAAGTAGACTTCATGGGTTGTATCATTGCTTAGGACCACCATATATTGGTAGTTTTAGTAGCAATGTGACATATTCATATTTACCATTTAACATCATAAACCCCAATTCAAGCATCCAAATTATGCTCACTAAGAAAGCTTGCATATATATAGTTTATGTTCATTAACAAAAATCTTTTTTTTGTTTCTCTAATCAATTATACTTTAGGTCTTAACATATAAACTATATGTTTTATTTGGTGACACTTTTTGCTTGTTCAATTTTTCTTGAGTTTGATGCATTATAGATTTTTTTATGTAAAAATTTTATCATAAATGTTTCTTGTCGTGCAAAGAGTCTCTTAATTGCTCGTTCTTAAATACATATTCTTTAGTATATTTTTATGTTTTTTAGTTCTTGAAATTAATTAATTTATGTTTAGAAATATTTAAAGCAAATTTTAAGGGTTCTTAATATTTTCCAAAAATAATTGTTGTTGCCTGCCTACCAACCCCTCTAGCATAAAAGATGATGAGTTATAGATTGAGCCACGACACTTTAGCAAATGATGCATGAGTTATGTTTATTGTATATGTTATGAGACATTTATCATACTTGAGGTTATACCTCTTTTAACACATATCCTCAACCTATGATGCCTTTGTCTATTTATCACTGTGTGTTTGACATGATGACTTACAAATGCTTATAAGAGGAAGAAATATGATTGAAACAATAATGCTTAATCTCTTCATAAAAAAACATAGTTCTTTTATTGAATGTTTGGTGGAGTTAACTTTATCAATGAACATGTTATTTAATGGCATATTATCATGCATATGAAACCAATATGATCACATTAGCTCATACTAAATTTTTAAATAAGCTTTTGGTCGTGTAAAAAAAATTTGAACTTTAACAAAAACCTAAACATCACTCTTCTTTCCTCCCAAATCTCTCTCTCACTCTCTCTCCCTTTGTGTGTGTGTGTGGGTTATTTTTGATCCAAATTTTGGAAGGCCGATAAAATATTATAGAATACAATAAATAATAAAAAATTTCTTCCCTATTTTGTGAGGATTTTAAGATTTAGGGATTGAGGTTTGTCTTAGGCTCAAGTCCACTAACAAGAAAAACATCTATAACTGGCGGAATAATCGACGACTTTACGTGCGTCTTAAATATCACTCATTTTTTATGGTTTCTTAACAGTTTATAAGAAGTCTAAATTCTAACGACTTCTCGACTATAAAAGGCGTGGCTATCTAGTAAAAAATGTTTGTGACGGCATGTGAGGACTCACTGAAAGTCTTTTTCCCTTGGTTCATTGTAAATTATAAACAATGATTCTGATAAGGAAGATGATGAGAGGATGGATGATGAGTAGGGACTTCTTTTTTTCTTATTTTTTATTTAGAACAACTATTTCGAACGAACATTATTTTTTAATGTGTAAATGTTCATTATGGTTTGTTTGATGTATGATTTTCTTTTATTTCTATTTATGATTTTTGTGTTAATTACTATTGTGATAATAGTTTAATAATTGCTTAGATTAGTAAACCATGCTGTATAAAAATTGTAGTGTTACGATTGTAGGGGTGAAACTTGTAGTGCTGAAGAAACATACTAATTTTTTTTTTTTAATGTTACAGTTCTTCGACGACTTACCAATGGCCTTTCAACATATTATCGTAATTTCTGACAGCTTGTAATCTTCACTTAAAGAAGCAATGACAAACTGACAATATCTCGATGACCTATCATTATATCCGATAGTCATTTATGAAGGGCAAAAAATCCGACGACACTAGAGAATTGTTTGATTTCTACTCCAATTTTCTGACGGCATAGATCATATATCATTACTGATGGCGGTAGTGCTATAGTTTTTCGATGATGTAGTACATTTTTTTGACTGTTGTGCTACACTAGTCCAACGGACAAATCGTCAATCATATTATCGGCGACACTGAAGGCTTACCAACAATACTAAATCGAAGCCTATTGCAATGGTTTTATGGTATCAAGAAACCATCGACACATATAAATCATAGGTAATTCAATTAGTCAAAGAATTACCGACAAGCTTTTTAGTAACATCCCCAAATATGCAGTTAACCCGTCAAAAATTTATTAACCGGCAACTTTTAGATAGTATCCGATGGTTTGGGGCCGTAAAAAATAGGCTCATTTCTTGCATTGGCACATATCATTAATTACACCACCCAATAACGAGAGCACTTTTGATTAAAGCCAATAGTTAGAGCGCTTAACACTTAGCATATAGTAGCAACAAATTTAGCATTTTAAGTTATAAGATTTATCACCACGATGTTTATCAAAAAGAGCTTTATGTCTATGAAATGTAATTATATGATTCTTAACTCAAACAATAGAGAAGCCATGAGGGAACATATTGGCAACAACAGTGTCCATAATTTAATAATATCATTTGATAAAAATTTAGTGAATCATTAGATCTAGTTGTGATTCCTCTTTTGTGGAGCCGACTGGCCAAATCACTTGAATGTAAACTCAAGCCACTTATTAGCTAGATGTATTTTGAGTGTAAATATAGCAATAAACTCGATGTGATATTTACTCTTTATGAGATGATGTTGATCATACTTTTTTTTATTCTTAACAAATTGTAGTAATGAATGGATGAAATTTCTTTAGGCTTTAAGTGATATCTTTTCTTTCTTGAATGATTTAATTTGTTATTTTGAAAAAATGATTTAAAATTGGCCTCCTTCGGTTGAGATTTCTAGTTAACATGGTCATCATTGTGGTTTAGCACTTGGAGTACTCACACTTGTAATTAATTTAACATTTTTTACTTTAATATCATTAAAATAATCACCCTCATCAACATCCATTAATCTTTTTGTGGAAGAGGATTAGATTAAATCATGGCCACTTATATTGAGGTAAATAACAATTAATAAGCTTTTTTATTAATTTATCAGGGACCTAATATTGACCATTTCTTTTAATTTACATAGAAAATAATGATATTTACTCAAAAAATTCAACCAAAAAATAAATAAGGTAAAACATTTGTTTGGGCTGAGATTGCCTAAGAGTTCAAGGAATAAAGTATATCTTTCCTCAAGAGTCATAAAGGACCTTTACATTACCACTTTGGGGGAATAGTTGTAGGCATTGGTGGAATCAAAGAAAAGTTGGTGGTTCTCTCACCCCATCATTATATTTTTACAAAAAAATTCTATGTGATTATGAATAATAGGAAAATATGTACTTAAATTTATTTAGTGCAATTTACATACTAGAACTCAAATGTTCTACAAATTTCAATACCCTCAATGGCCTAAATGAAACTTATTTTGAGCATTTGTGGAACATTGCATAGATATATGAATAATATTACCATTGAAATTCATATAGTAAATTCAAATGCTTATTGATAAAATGCATTTCAATCTTTTAGTGGAAAAATAGAATGGGGAGATTAGTTAAGTGTTCTTCAAGTGCATAAGACTATTATGTTATAATAATAATGCATCTTGATGAAGATTTGAAGCACATAATCATATCTATATGATATTATAACTATAGTATAGTGAGTCAATATATGTACATTTTATAATTTGATCACATCAAGTGCTATTTTATTTTCCACTATCCCTAGAAAACATTTTTAGATAAGTGGATCATTTGAGTTTGATTGTGCATAATATAATTCAATGCTCTTGATCAAAATGTCAACTTACTAAAATGTATCTAACAATTTTCCAAAAATTTCAATGAAGTGTACAAGGATTTTTTTTTTATTTTTTATTTTTCTCATTTATTTGTATTATATTGTAATCCATGCAAAGATGTTGATAAAACCCTTTGTGTATGGTATTAAATTCAACATTCTTAAAATGTGCTTGCAAGAGCTATTGTTATTATAGCATGAACCATGATGGTGTATTGAAAACTAGCAAATCATAAGTTAATATGTAAGATATGAAAATGAAATGGGCATTTACATACAGACCACACAATTCTTATATATTTAGATATTGATTCCCAAAAAATTCATATTTACGAGAGTACCAATCAAATCTTTAGCACCACATAATAAATGCTACTAATATATGTAATTAGATACATAGGAAACGTTATGTAAATTTTGCATTAAAATAACAAGGCATTATTAAAATTTTGCTTTGTAAGATTACTCTTTTGTAATATTTATTTATTTATTTAAGAAATAGAAATTTTATTTTTATCACAAATAAGTGTTTTTTTTTTATTTGAATGTTGTATAAGAGGAAATGATGGTGGGCATGAGAGCATTGCATTAGGGTTGGAGTGATTTTTATTGTTTAAAAAACAAAATAAAATATTTAAAACAACTTCTAGACTTGTTTTGAGTATTTTAAAAAATAGTTTGATTTGAACATGAAATGAACAGTAGAAAGGAGAGAGAGAGTAGAGTGCACATAAATGAACAATAGAAAGGATTCTTGATTAGCCCATACAAAAGAAATGATCCCCCTATTTATAGAAGGAGGGCACAAAGTGTATAATTACATGTGTGTCCCAGCTTTTATGGGAGCGTCACTAGATAGTTCAGGTATTTTACATCAGCGAGCCTATAGCTCAGCCACCCTATCACTTGGTCTACAAAGATCAGCGGGCCTTGATTCCCAAGGCTTGTTCATCGACTCTGCTGAGTTGGAGCTGTCAGCCAGCCTCCGATGGTCTTTGGTTTGGTCAGACTTGCATCAATCGACTTGATTATGCTTGTTGGTAGTTCTGGTTCGACTGTTAACTATTGAACCCTAGATGAGGAGCACAGAAGCCAATATAAGACTAGACTATCGGGCAGATGGTGAATTACTGTAATTCAGCACGTAGCTTACCCCTTGACAAAAGATCCTTTGGGGGGTATTCGTGGTAAAACCCTCAGCCTGCTAGTCAAGAGTCCATGAGGCTCTTATTAGATGAGAGACAATGCTTGATGAGAGCTGGACTGATGTCTTTTCTCAACTAGATGGATCTCGGTCATTGGCGCAAACGGCCTTTGTTCAGTGGACTTCTTGCCCCGATCTAGGGGTTTCACACTTGACCAATCATGTCCATTCTTCCTTTGATGACAGGTATTTGGTCTACCGTTTATTAACCCTTATGGTCATACTTTCATTTCTCTTAGTTTATTGGAAACCCTCGAGATTCGCACTGACACGTTTTTTATGTACAATAATATTTATATTTTATTATCAAATATTTGTAATTAAAATATAAATAGTAGAAATTAATATAGAAACCCACAAATTAAAAAAAAAAAAAACACATATAGTAATCGGCTCATGTCTACATACATTTGAGCCGCAATTAACCATTTAGGCCTGCATTCTAATGGGCGGCAATTATCTGCCTAAATTTAATAAAAGCCTAGAAGACACTGGTACATTAGTGGGCCATCATGGATTTCCAATTATAGCCAGGCCGTGCGATGCATTATTCTGCAGAAGCGGACGAATCTGATTAAAATTATTTGACATGATAGACTATTTCTTTTAAATATGATATTTCAAATATTATTCATTTGAGTAACTTGATAATTGATATAGCTTATTATTATATATTTAGTTTACATCATTTATACATTATAAATATAAAATATTTAGTTTCCTGCATTTTATCATAAATTTTTAATTTTATTATGTCTATTTTAAGGAGAATTTTGTAATTAAAAAAAAATTTAAGGACATTTACATACATACCGCACAATTCTTATGGTTTGATTGCTATAAAAGTAAGAAAATCAAGCATTTGGTTTTAGGTATAAATTTAGTTGGCTCTTCTTTTAGAATATTTAATTGTTTCACTAAATTATTGAGTGAAAGTACATGATAAAGCAACTACTTACCTAGCTTCATTAAGTGTGACAATTGATTGTTTTTTTAATGCCTACAGATGAAAGCTACCTTTCTCACAAAAATACACAAGCCAATTTTTAACTCCTTGATCATTAATATGTCCACTTCAATCTTAATATATATTTATAACAAGCTTGCAATCATGATATATATATATATATATATATATATATATATATATATCTTAAACACTTCATATATGCTCATCTTTTCTTTCATGTAAGTGATATAGTACAAATTTTATATCATTTTTTATTGATTTTTGATAATTCAATTATTACTTATTCATTTTCTTATAATAAGGATCAAATATGTCGTTGTTATTATGTGCACCTTTATCTCATACTCTTTGACATCTTGATTTTTGATAATAAGGATCAAACCTATCAACAACTAATACTCTTGACGTCGCATATAGGCCTAATATCTTTCTAATGTGTTACAAGTGTAATGAACAATTAGATCAGATTGTTTATCGCTGACTACCTTTGACATCTTAATTTTTTACAGTAAGCGATATATAACTAGTTATAATTCTTTATGGCATGTGATGTGAGGTAAATTGGGATAAAGGAAAGTGCCTACAAAGAGGTGCTTTTGTGCCTGAGCATGGCGCATCCATGCCTGAAATGGGCGTGCCTACGTCGGACAACGTACCTACGCTGGATAACACACCTACATCGAACAACAGTGTAACCATGCCCTTCGCAAGTGTAATGAACAATTAGATCAGATTGTTTATCGCTGACTACCTTTGACATCTTAATTTTTTACAGTAAGCGATATATAACTAGTTATAATTCTTTATGGCATGTGATGTGAGGTAAATTGGGATAAAGGAAAGTGCCTACAAAGAGGTGCTTTTGTGCCTGAGCATGGCGCATCCATGCCTGAAATGGGTGTGCCTACGTCGGACAACATACCTACGCTGGATAACGCACCTACATCGAACAACAGTGTAACCATGCCCTTCATTCGATTCTTCCACTTTATCTTCTCAAGCATGTGAATAATTGTCGGGGTATATTTGAAATTTAAAACGATCGACGACGAAGTAAAAAAATAACACCAGAAAAATTCACACCAGAAAAGAACACTTAGATTTACGTGGTTCGGCAAATTGCCTACATCCACGGAGTTACAGAGGATTTTACTAATTGAGGAAATTATACTGTAGTCGATAGTCTCGACACTTACAAGAGACAACTTTATCTCTTCATCTCTCTCTCTCTACCGGAGAGTCACCCAAGAAGAAGAAGAAGAAGAAGAAGAATCAAGGATGTGAAACCTGCAAGGCCTCTTCACCTGTTCTCGTAAATCAGGCAGATACTGTAGTCGATAGTCTCGACACTTACAAGAGACAACTTTATCTCTTCATCTCTCTCTCTCTACCGGAGAGTCACCCAAGAAGAAGAAGAAGAAGAAGAAGAATCAAGGATGTGAAACCTGCAAGGCCTCTTCACCTGTTCTCGTAAATCAGGCAGAAAGAGAAAGCCACTGGAGAGAACCGTACCTTGCTCTTCTAGCCTCACCGAAAACGTGCATTCCTCCTTCCCTTTGTTTTTCGTCGCCTGTAGCCTTTTTGCTTTTTGTAAAACCAGAAATCCCTTTTGTTTTTTGCAATAGGAGAAGAAGCTCACAGTTTCTTTTTTCTTGCATTTATGGTGGTGGGCCCAACCGCAGCAAAAAGACACGCCTCTTCCAAAGAATGGAGGCGGGAACGGTTAAAGAGGCGACAAACATTAAGAAAATTTTGATTTTCTTAAACCTGGCTCCACCACAACAAATCTCCCACTTGGAGACCGGTACACAGACTACAACGTCTTCTTCCTGAAACTGATATCCTCAACTGACAGTGTCATCCTTCAAACATGAATCCTCTACCTCTGCAACTCAAAGCCCATGTCTTCAAGCTAGAAGACCAACTGAAGCTGCGCACAACTTCAGTTTCTCCAGAGTAACACCCTTTGTCAACATATCAGCAGGGTTTTGACTTCCACAAATTTTCTCAAGCATCAACTGTCTGTCATCCAACAACGATCGTATGAAGTGATACCTGATCTGAATGTGCTTTGTCCTGGACTGAAATGCTGGATTCCTGGCAAGGAATATAGCGCTCTGACTGTCACTGTAGAGTACGCCCATCTGATCCTTCTTGCCTAATTCTTTCAAGAAGCCCTGTAGCCATATCATCTCCTTTGCAGCCTCTGATACTGCTAT
>NW_018164568.1:115073-115666 GCF_001263595.1 Phalaenopsis equestris
CTGTCTAGGAGCTTGCTTCAGGCCATACAAGCTCTTCTTCAATCTGCAAACTGACGCTTCCTTTCCTTGTACCACAAACCCTTCAGGTTAGTGCATATAGATGTCTTCTTCAAGATCCCCATGAAGAAAAGCTGTCTTCACATCTAACTGTTCAAGGAATAGATCTTCAGTAACCACTATAGACAGTACCATTCTAATGGTTATAAGCTTCACCACAGGAGAGAAAATATCTGAATAATCAATACCGTGCGTCTGCTGAAAACCCTTTACAATAAGTCTAGCCTTGTACCTCTTATGGCCATCATGCTCAGTCTTCACCCGGTACACCCACTTGTTGTGTAATGCCTTCTTCCCAGTTGGAAGATCTGCTAACTCCCAAGTCTGATTTTCAAGCAGAGAATTCATCTCCTCCTTCATGGCTAGCTCCCACTTGCTCGAATTTTCATCTTGCAACATTTCTTCATAACTCTGAGGTTCTCCACCATCTGTCAGCAAAATGTAGTTCAAAGTCGGAGAATAACGTTGTGGAGAACGTCTGGCCCTTTCTGACCTGCGAACTGCAACTGTAGGGGTAGACTGCTCTGAAACTGACT
>NW_018164568.1:115731-116053 GCF_001263595.1 Phalaenopsis equestris
CCTCTGGTAAATCATCAAACTTTACCAACTCAGATTCCTTCAGTGTTGTTTCAGAAACTGAACTGGATTTGTCCTTGTACATAACATTCTCATTGAAAACCACGTTCCTGCTCCTTATGATCTTCTGACTCTGATCATCCCAGAAACGATATCCAAATGCCTCATCTCCATAGCCAATGAAATAACACTTCTTTGACTTAGCCTCAAGCTTATTACGGCATCAGGATTAATGAGAATATAAGAAAGACAACCAAAATTCTTAAGGTAAGAAAATTTTACATTTTTCTCACTCCAGACTTCTTCAGGTAGTTCACAGTTTAAT
>NW_018164568.1:116153-127150 GCF_001263595.1 Phalaenopsis equestris
CGCACCTCCTCAGCCAAAATCAAATCACGAATATCCTCAAACTTCAGTTTAGATTTACCTGCAGAATTACTGACAGCCATCCTCATAGCTTCCCAGCTTTTTGGCAATGAAGCCAACAAGATCAGTGCACGTATCTCATCATCAAATTCAATTTCCACAGATGATAATTGATTTGTGATAGTATTGAAATCATTCAGGTGTTGTATAACAGACGTACCTTCCACCATCTTTAAATTGAATAACTTCTTCATCAGATATACTTTGTTATTCGCCGATGGCTTTTCATACATACCTGACAGGGCTGTCATAAGATCTGCAGTCGTCCTCTCCTTGACGACGTTGTGTGCAACGGACCTCGATAGGGTCAGTCGAATAACCCCCAGAACCTGTCGATCCAACAGGTTCCATTCAGTCTCATCCATTCTTTCAGCTCTTTTTCCCAATAACGGAAGGGAGTTTCTTCCCATAGAGGTAGTCCTCTATCTGCCTCCTCCAATAACCAAAAATTTCTCGATCCCTGAAATCTTCACTTCGTCTGTAGCCATTGGCTCTGATACCAGTTGTCGGGGTATATTTGAAATTTAAAACGATCGACGATGAAGTAAAAAAATAACACCAGAAAAATTCACACCAGAAAAGAACACACAGATTTACGTGGTTCGGCAAATTGTCTTCATCCACGGAGTTGCAGAGGATTTTACTAATTGAGGAAATTACACTGTAGTTGATAGTCTCGACACTTACAATAGACAACTTTATCTCTTCCTCTCTCTCTCTCTACCGGAGAGTCGCCCAAGAAGAAGAAGAAGAAGAAGAATCAAGGATGTGAAACCTGCAAGGCCTCTTCACCTGTTCTCGTAAACCAGGCAGGAAGAGAAAGCCACTGGAGAGAACCGTACCTTGCTCTTCTAGCCTCACCGAAAACGTGTGTTCCTCCTTCCCTTTGTTTTTCGTCGCCTGTAGCCTTTTTGCTTTTTGTAAAACTAGAAATCCCTTTTGTTTTTTGTAATAGGAGAAGAAGCCCACGGTTTCTTTTTTCTTGCATTTATGGTGGTGGGGCCAACCGCAGCAAAAAGACACACCTCTTCCAAAGAATGGAGGCGGGAACGGTTAAAGAGGCGGGCAAAAATTAGAAAAATTTTTTGATTTTCTTAAACCGGGCTCCACCACAACAATAATTACACATCTTTCAGGTGTACCTAAGCAGTCGAGGCAATTTCTCCTATTTTGGTTCTTGAGTTTTGATTCGAGTGACGAAGCGTTATGATTCTCATGTGTGGTTTTTGTTATAGAAGTTCTTCATAAAGATGAATTGTCGAAAGAGTGATTTCAGTATGAGGGCTTTTGCTTGTTAGAGCAAGAGGAAGGTTTGTAATGATGCTCTATAAGTACTTGTGTTTGTATAGAGTTGATTTTAGTGTGCATATTTGTATAGTTTGTTTCTTCATAGTTAAATTTTTGGTGTTGTATAGCTCCAAAGTTTTTGCCTGTTTTTGAGTTTTTCTACATTAAATTGTGATGTGTTTTGCTTAGATTACTTTGTTGTGCTTCTATTCTTTTTTTTTTTTTTTTTTTTTTTTCTCGAAACGGTGTTCCTATTTTCTGCGGTATGATTTTAATTGTGAACCAATTGAAGCCCTACGTAATTCTCCATCCGAACAGGATTAAAGAACAATATGAAAAAGATCTGATGCATTGGTAGCGAGTGCTGATGACAAAAGATATGCCATCTTAGAGTTACATAAATATTAAAGGGCAGAACAGTAATGGAACTTAAGATCTGAATAAGCACCTGAAAAGGAACAAGTAGAACTCGCATATCTTTCAAACCGATTTATTTAACGAGATACAGAAAATTCTTCACTTTTAAGGTAGGAAATATATTTAAGATGATTTAGACTTGCAAGAACAAAAATTTGGACTGAATGACTAACTAATGCAAACATTTATCTCATGCAAAAACTGCTAGAATGCACATAGAGATTTCAACAAACACCTGAAAAAATAAGACTGAAAGTTGTAAAAGTCAGTGTTCAATCTTCACAAATAATTCATATAAAAAGATAATTGCAATTAAAACCAGGATGAAACTAATTAAAACAATACATCCTCCACAAAATGATCATAAATAAAGCATTTAACTATCAAAGTCAATTTCTTCTTGTAAGTAGTTATTACAGCAACAGCATCAATCTAAATTGCATTTTTTTTTTCTTTTTTAAAGGTTGAGTTGCAATGACCGATCCTAATTTTTAAATACAAACCTAATAAATGTATCAGCAGTCATTTTATGGAACAAACTAAAAAAAAAGTCACAAAATCACAAAATAGATGCTAGAAATTATAGATATTAGAAATTTTCTTCTCAGGGCAAAAAAATTTACCAGGAGCTTCAGTGTTGGGGACCATTATGGTGGAATGAATTGGCCTACAGTTTCTTTCATCCATTCTTTGACAGGGCTTCAAAATATGCTTTGCTCCTGCAATCAATTTCGTAGGTCCTGATCTTAATTCCTTATCAAACTTCAAAGAATTGGAGTTATTTACAGTCCTGCATAAGCCATTTTCATTTGCTGCATTCTTAAATTCCGAAGAAGTTGCTTTATCATGGTGCTGTGGCTGATCATTCACCTTCTCTGTCCCCTCTGGTTCTTCAGGAACATGAGAGTCTAATTGCCCTTTTAAAGGTCTCTTTGCAGAATTTATCCTTCCATCCTCAAATTCAACAGACCTCTTCATAATCTTTTGAGCATCAGGGGGAGTCTTTAAGTATGTAAATTTTGAATAAATGCCTTCCTTCTCCTTCATTTTCATACTACTATTCTTTTTATTAACATCGCCGCTATACTTGGTTGATGCAGCAAGGGGGGTGACAGATGGAGCGCAAGCACTTGAAACAAATGGGCGACAGGCTTTGCGAGGATCGATATCACCACCGGAAGAGAAGGGAGACATAGGCACATGACATGGAGAAAGATGGAAATTTGAACTATTTCCAGGAAAATTGCAGGGTTGTTTAATTGTATTTGGATTAGAATAATGTGAATCAGACAGTTGAGTCCTTTTCTGGTGTTTTGCATGAAGCAACCACTGAGGCAGCTTTGCTGCAGGGTGTAATAATGGTGGCTGAGAAAATTTTCCAAAATCCTTATATTTAATTTGGGACTGTGTGGTTGACACTCTCTGGTTATGTTTGTCTAGCGAAGAACTCAGTAGCATTTGCTGGTGAAAATTTTGTGCATGAGATGGCATAACAGCAGGAAACCGATGCCCACTAAATGATCCTTCACCTGACATATAATTTCCTAAGAATTGGGTTGGCCTGTTCATAAAGGTTTGGGGAGGCAGCCCATGCTTGTTCATATCCAACTTGAAATTGTGGTTTAAAATGGTTGAATCGGTACTTCTGGATGGCCATTGAGGCTGTTGAGTAATGTTCATATAATTCAATGTTGGATCAAATGCTTTCATGTGATAAAAATTCGGTGAAGAATCTAACAACTCAAGCAGATTTCCTTTTGATCTCCCAATTGTTGGATGCCAAACACATTCTCTCTGCATTAATTGTTGTGGAAGTTGCTTTTCAGACCAGGAAAACTGAGTTTGTTCAGCTAAATTTTCATTGTGATTCCATGTTCTCCCATCATTAAAACCATTGTAATCTCTGTTAATGCCACTAACAACAACATTTTTACCCATCAAGCGCATTGTAGGTTGGACAGCAGCCTGATTATTATAACCAATATTGTATTTCCCTTGGAGATCAACCCTCTCACAGAAATCATTTGTGGCGTCACTATATCTATATTCATGAAAAGAATGGTTTCTGGGGTTTGAATTGCAGTGGAGAAATGTCTCCTTACCCTTCATAGGCTGATATTTTTGATTTTCCAGTCTTTCAGAGCTTTCCAATTCAGCAAAGTTCAGCCAATTTGCCACTCTTTTTTCTGATTCCAATTCGACTGATTTTTCTGATGTGATGCTGCAGCCGCAACCTTTTTGGGCAATATTTCCAATCGGTTCATACGGCCATTAGATTCAACATGTCTCTTTGCAGAAATGCCATGGATGGAGCCCCATTCCATGTTTTGCTTGTCATATGCCTCGCTAAACTTGGTTCCAGAATGAAACTGAATAAGTTCACCTCGTGAATTAAGAGGCAAACCAATGAAGTCATCACCTGGACATTTACTTTTGATGGTAGGCGCCAATTTTGGAGTGAATGAGCATTCTCCCAAGTTTTTGGACCTCATAGAAGAGCACGTGTTACTCAACAAACCTTTTGGAGAGTGGTGGCCGCACAATTGATGATATTCTACCTGATGACAACAGTTACCATCTGCATCAACACGCGGTTGGCATTGCCCCTCATCTGTTTTACTATAAACAGCAAGGCAAGATGCTGAACTATGAGAACTAGGATTTTTCTGAAGTGCCATTGAACTTGTTACATCAGAACTAGCAACAAACTTGTCATTTGGGTCAGGAAGAAGGCTGGGTTCAGATAACCTTGTTAAGCCTGCTTCCAAATGCATATCAGAAGTAGAATTTGGATTCTTCCCATGAGACTTGACACTAGAATTTGGATCACCAGAATAAATGCAGCTGGAAGGCAAAGTTGAGGTAGCAGGGATAGCACAATCAATATCATCAGCATGAATAGCATGGTTTAGATCGACCATCACAGCAAAAGATGCTTTTTCTGTGCCAGAACAGCTGCTATTGCTGGAGTTGACAACTGTTGGCTGACAGATATTAACTGTAGAATCACCTGACCGATTCTTCTCAGTTGAAGATCCTTCAGTCCTAGATACAATACTTGAATGAGTTCCCTTCTCAGATTCATTTAGCTCCTGGGGTCGGCCATTAGCATCTGGATGATCAGGGCCTTTACTTGAATGGTTCATAACTGATGATGCAGCCAAAACATCGGAGAAAATCTTGCAGAGGTTCTGCAGCTGAGGAAAATTCATGTTTGAACACGCTCTGCTATTTCCTGCTGTGTCATCCTTAACAGAGAATGTAACATGCTTATTTGGCTTGCAGTAAAATTTGATTAAATTAGCTGCCTTGGCACCGACTGATTTACTCGATTTTCGGTCTGTAGTAAGTGTTTTCTTCTTCTTGAGAATGCTGCGAACAGGAAGCTTCTTTGCCACGTCTTGGTTCCTGGACAACAGTATTGAGGTTCGCAAGGCTTTATTTTTCTTCCGAACAGCTTTCCCCATTGCAGGCTGCTTTTGGATTTCCACAAAACTTTTGGCAGTTTTTCTACTCATTTTGCAAATCCTGGGTTTATAAATCTTCTCCTGTAGCAAGAAACCGGGTATCATTTATTTGGGATGTGTAAGAAAATACAAACTTGAAATTTATTTAAGATGCAATAAAACCGTGGTTAGCATAGCATATTGGAGAAAACTTCTTAACTCCTATTTCTTCATTACAGAAAGAGCCTGAAGTTATAGAGATAATCAAATCAAGTGTTCAACCGCATGCTGCATTATACAGTCATGTGCAAGAAACTATACTTTAATAGGCTAGTGCGTGCATAAAAAGATGGTGTAAAAGCCATAACTTCACTAATCCAGCACCAAAACTGCTAGATCATTTGAGATCTACTCCGGACCACCGCCCTGCCGTTCAAATTTCAGAAATCTAGCAATTTTCTTCCTCCCTCTCTTGACATACATATGAAATGTACTTATTTGTCACTTTATTTTCACCTATTTATATGTTTATATTACGTTTTTTGGAAGATTTTGGTATTGTATTGCGAGACTCAATCAAAGAGGTCTAGCGGAGTTCGAAATATCTAAAAATGGAGCAAAGTGTTGTTGTAGCGCCTAGTTGTCAGTACTGGACGCCTAGACGCCCGAGGTGGACTTCCTCTAACAGGTTTCGTCAAAATACAGAGCAGCTGGAAAATAAGCGCTAGTTGGTTAGAAAGTAGGCACCATACTACCAATGCCTAGGTGCCAGGACTTGGCGCCTAGGCTCCCAAAGAAGGATCAGAATGTGCACAAGACGGTGATTGGAAAGTAGGCGCTGCGATGCTGGCACCTAGGCGCCAGAGACATTGCCCTTGGGTGCCTAGGCGACGGTTGCCAGGCAGGTTTTAGAGAATTTTGCCTCGAAATATAAAGAGCACAGAAAGTAGGCATCGGATTGCAGCGAGTGGGCGCTGCCCTAGTGGCATCTATGCGCCACCTTTGAGCAACTAGGCTCCCGATGCCCTAAATAAAAAATTAGTGTCCAACACCTAAGCGTTAGTTTACGCATTTAGGTAGTTTTCTGCAGTTCAAATGCGACTCTTCATGGGAAATTCGATAAATAGGGGTGGAGACGAAGTAATAAGGACTTTTGGATGAATTTCCACAAACTTTCCACGCTTATAGAGGAAGAAGACAAACTTTTGAAGGAGGAGAACTCTTGCAAGAAGGAAGTCAAGAGGCAATTGAGTAAATTAAAGAGAGTGAATTTGAGAAATAGAGAGGATTTGTCCTGTACTCTCTTTTCAGCCAACTTGATAAGGGAAGGAGATAAATGTTCATTTAAGTTTGCATTTTTCTCTTGGAATGTTGGGTAAAACTTGGTCAATGTTGTTTCTACTCTATAAAAAATTTGCATTGTTTGGTTTTAAGATGATTAGTGAGTAATCCTTCTATTTCTCCCTAGAATTGGAATGGTGGTAGGATAGATTTGAGATGATTCTGTAATTTACAATTGAATTTTCTTTAAGTGTTGTGTTAACCCATATAATTCATTTACATTCTCTTAACCCTTATAATCCCTTTAGAAGAAATTTCTTGTCCCTTTAGAAGATGTAATTAGGAGATGTTATGATTCAAAATATAAGACATTTTGGATGATATAGAACAACTGTTAGGCTTCTTCAATCTGAATTTTATGGGTCTACTCTATTTAGGGGCTAGAAATATTATATTAATATTGTGACAGGTGTTAGAGAGTGAAAAATATTTTAAAATTAGCTGAAATGCCCTTGAATTATACATTGAATGTTGAGATTTTTGATATTTGGAGTTTAAATTTCACGAGACCATTTTTATTTTCACTGGGAAACTTGTATATTATTGTGGTAGTGGACCGTGTCTCAAAATGGATAGAAGTTGTTACTTTTTCAAATTGTAATCTCAGAGCATTTGAAAATTTTTAAAGAAGAACATTTTCAGTAAATTTGAAACACCTATAGTGATTATAAGTGTGGGGGAATCATTTAGGAATAGAAAAATTAAGAGTTCGGCAGAAAAGTATGGAAGTAAGCATAAAATTTTCTCTACCTATCACCCTCAAACTAGTGTTTTAGCGAAAGTATCAACTGGGGAAATAAAAAGAATTCTTAAGAAAACTATTAAAACCAGTAGAAATGATTGGTCTCTAAGATTAGAAAACGCACTTTTGGCTTATAAGACTGCTTATAAAACTCCCATAAGAATACCTCTTGTAGGCTTATTTTTGGTAAGGCTTGTCATTTACTCGTAAAATTAGTACACAAAACTTTTTGGGTTGTTAAGGAATCCAATTATAATTTAAAAGATTCAATAGAAAAGCATCTACTACAATTAAATAAATTGGAAGAAATTAGGGAATAAGCTTATGAAAATGCCTAGATATATAAAGAGAAAATAGAGAAATGACATGATCAGATGCTTCTTATGAAAGATTTCAAGTCCAGACAAGAGGTTTTGTGTTATAATTCTCGATTGAAATTATTTCTTGGAAAACTTAATTTCAGATGTTTGGGTCCATTTACTGTAAAAAAGGTTTACTCTTTTGGAGTTGTTGATAGTAAGGATAAGAAAAGTTGAAGGGTGCTTAAGGTGAATAAGCAGAGACTTAAAATATATCTAGGGGGATAAACTTGGCCATAGAGACATTGATTTTGGGTCATCCTAATTAATAAATCCGACACTATCAGATTGAGGACATTAAACTAAGCATTCCTTGGGAGGCAACCTAATTGTATTGGTGTGTTTATTGTGATTCTTCGATCAATTATTGCACTTTAGTGTTGATATGTGGTGTGATTTTTGTGTAGTTGTTTGAGCTTTCAGTGGGCTTGCCAATTTGATCCCCTAAACAGGAGAAAATTTGAGTTTGGCGCCTAGGCGCCACCCAGCCCGTGATAGATCTGGAGCAGTGTCTAGGCGCCTCACCGGGCGCGTAGGCACCCATATTTGCTTTAATATCGTGATTTTCACTATTGGGACAATTTTTCCGTCTATTCCTTCAGTTCCTTCCTTTTTTTTTAGTTTCAGTGTCCTAGATTCCTAAAGCTCCATTTTTGCTTGAAATAGTTAAAGAAAGGAGTACATTCGGTGATCTTTGGGTAAGCTTTCCTTTCTCAACCTCTTTCTTTCTAGTTTTTCTTTGATTTCACAATTTATCTGAGAGATTTGGGGTTGATTGGATTTAGTTCTTTGACCCTTTAGCAAATCCTAGTCATGATCTAGAGAGTTACCTAGCTTAGCTCGATCATCTTGTTTCTCTATTTTCATCCCTCATTCATGGCACCAAAAACAAAGGGATGAAAATCTTAGGCGTCCTTCGATAACAAAAAATTTATTAGTGCAAAAGCTGAAGAGCACTATAACGAACTTTTGGTAGCAAGAAAGTTCGTTCCGGAGAGAGGGTTCTCTCAACCGAGAGGAGGTGTTGAGGGAGTTATTGTCAATCGAGATTGGATGCATTTGCTATGAGACCGATGTTGTTGTGATTCATGTAATTCGGGAATTTTTTACAAATTTGAAAAAATCCTGGAATGATTAGATCTTTCTTAGGGGCAAAAATGTTGATTTCTCCCATGCGAATATCAATGCTATATACACTCTTCCTAACCTGCATAAGGATATCTATTCTAATTTCAAGCCTTCAGACCATGAGTTATATGAAATCATTCAGTATATTACCAAGCAGAGAAGTGTGTGGAAAATTAGGAAAGAGAGAAAACTAAATTTCCCTGTTGCTACTTTGAATGTCGAGTCTAAGGGTTGGCACCATTTTATTTCAGCAAAACTTCTTCCATCCACCAATTTGAGCAAAATTACCCAAGAGCAAGCCATTATGAATTATTATATCCAAAAGGGTAAGTCGATTCATGTTGTTCCATCATCAACTTTTCAGTCCATAACATGTTGAAAGGCGGATCCACCATAAGTTTGGGGCACCCTTCTACCATCTTTACTCTATGTTTGAAAGTTGGAGTATGACAGCTGGGAGAAACAGTTGCCTCCACTTAAGGAAATCACGAAAAGAAGCATAGGGGTGTATAGTAGGTCGCCTTCTTTATTGTTAGAGTAAGGTGAGAATTTTGTCCGTCCTTTTTCTTTTAGACCTCGCCCCTCTGCTTCAATGGTCTCCATTTTTTAGCGTCTCAACACCGTTGCTAAGGATAATGCTATTATTCCGGCGGAGCTATATGATTTGTCAGATCGCTACCATCATTTTGTTAAGCAGAATAAGCTACAGTTTGACTATTTGGCTCAGTACCACACTGCAGGGCAGAAGATGTTTAGAAGAAATTAGTGAAACGTAGGCTTGGATTAGGTAGTATTCTCCACTCTGCCATCGTATATGTCTTACGATGATACTCAAACTAAGGAGGATACTGATGTTCTATTGATTTAAGTTTATTGATTCTGAGCTTGCTTCCCATTGATCTGCGATTGTTATGTTATATTTTACTTCTTGTACGTGGATGTTATTTATGTTGTTATGGGAACTCTGTAAATTATTATTATTATGATCTGTACAGGACTATTTAAAGATTAAGTTGACTCTAGCTGCTTATATTTTCTGATATAGCTTGTGATTTGTGATGCTTAATATTACTATGAATATTTTTTGCACTTATTAATATTAGCAGTTACATGTTGTAGTTTGTAGTTAATTTGTGTATGTTATGTCCCACTTGTTTTCTCCCTTTATAGTTTGTTCGGAACAAGTTTTGGGGAAGGGATATTCCCTTGAAGTTATTTTCCGATCATAGTAGCTAAAAGCTTAAATTTTCAATTTTACTAAATAGTGGTGGGGTATTGGTTTAAGGTGATTGCAATTTCAAATGTTAAGAATATATAAATTGGTGACATATTTATCTAGAAAAGTTAAACTGAAAGAGTTAACATCTAAATTCTGATATGTAAATCATAAATTTAAACTACCAAACTGAAGTACTAAATTTGAATCTAAAGTAATTGAGTGAAAGATAAATAAAATGCAGTTAAAAGAACTCAATTAATTAAACTAATTGTTAACCTTTTAAAGTTAAACTTACGAAAACATCCTTCCCCTTTACAATGAGTATATGGATTGTGAAGAAATCAAAATCATTTGAAAATATATAAAAATTGTTGTGTCAAATAGGAGGTGTCAAATAGGAGCAAATAGGAGCAATCTTATTATTTACCCTCTTCCAAGTGTATAAAGAACATTGATTAATCCAGAATTTAATTCTTAATTTTGTGGTTAGGCTTGGAGAGTACCGGCTGACACTCCAGAGCTCCCACTACTCCCTCACCTGAGGGTTAACATTCTCGCATTAGTTTCTAATCAACTGGACCAAATTGTGAATTTTAATCTGTCACCTTAAAATATCCAATTTTACATCCAACAAAGTATATTTCCATATTTATTTGCACTCAACCTCATGGATGACATCCTCTCCATAAAATCAAATGTGATTCTCACTATGTTGTAGATATCACAACACTTTCGAAACATATGTTTCTCAATACATTTTAACATTTCAATTAGTCAGATCGAAAAGTAAATGAAGATCAAAGTTTGCATCATCACAAATTATTGACATTTAAAATCGTAGAAAACAAAATCAATTCTTCACAACATCATATCTCAAATTAGGGAGAAAAATAAAGAAAACTACTCAAAATTCATGAGAATGAAACAACAAATCACGGATTTCATATATAAAAACAAGTTTACAAAAATAAAGAAATAAAAGACACAACTTATCTCACACT
>NW_018164568.1:127195-146431 GCF_001263595.1 Phalaenopsis equestris
TACAAGCACTCTAAATTCTCTCTTAGAAGTGTAATGAAGAAGAAATCTCTCACATTTCATCTCCTCTTACAATCCTTGAAAAAAATCTCAAAGCCCTTGACTTTCTCTCTCTCTCTCTTGCCTTCTTCGAACTCTCCCTCACACCTTCCTTCAACACCCATTTTCAGGCCCTAGACTTCTCTCTCTTTTATTAGAGATTGTCTCCCTCCAAAAAGAATTCAAAATTCTCTCCAAAATTCTATCCAAAAGTCAATCATTTTGAATTCCAAAAGAGATGTCTATTGATCCAAGAGACATATCCCTTCAGACATATCCTCCAAGAGACATATCCCTTCATAAAAAAATCTTCTAAAATATCTAGATGAATTGAATCACTCCATGGGGTGTTTATACCTTCGAAATTCGCCCAAATTCGTCCTGAACCGCCTTAATTCGCAAAAAATTGTCTCTGGTGTCTTAGGCACTAGTTCTGGTGCTTCAGGCGCCAGCTTGCTTAAGACCGCGTTGTTCTGGATTTTGAAGCGTCAGGCGCCGACACTTCATGCGTGAGTTCGGCGCTTCAGGCACCAAATTCTCAAAATTCGTTGTTTGGCTCCAAATTTTGTCATTTTATCAACCTTTGCTCCAAATGCCTAAAATTGATATACCTGCAACAAAAATATGAAAATACCCTTCTTTAAAATGTAATATCACAAAAATAAGCATTAAATGTATACTTAAAACAACATATTATTTTGGTGTATCAATACTTATGATTGTTCAGGTTAATTATGAATATTTGTACATCAAGGTCGTAGATGTACAATAGACTTTATCCAGACAAAAAAGGAATCTTTGAAGAGTTCTTGAACAAAGTCGAGACCTTCCAGACTACGACATCTAATTATCCTACATATATGGGGTTACATTTTAGAGTCCATGTTTGAGACAACAAAATACATCACAGTTAACTTCGAATGAAGTTAGATATGATTTATATCATCGGGGATTTAAACCTAATTATTAGATATGGACTTCATATGACAAGGTTGACCCATTAATATGTAGTTCTGCTCCCTCAATGAGCTATGACCCTCAACTTGAATTTCAATCAATTCGATTTGAGGAAATAATTTTTGATGGTACAAGACGTTATTATTCGAGTGGAGTGGAGAAAGGGACACCAAACATGGAAGCTCGTGAATTTTATGATTTAGTAAATGCAGCTCAGAGGTCACTATGGGTGGGTTGCACATCCATTTTGAATAATTTGTATTTCTCATAATGTTGAAAATTAAAAACGAGTTTAAAATGACATGAGAGTGCTTTAATCAGCAAGCATGATTATTAAAGAGACAAATTCACAAGAAAATTTTTGTTCTGGAAGAAAAAAACAGGTTTCCAAGTAGAGAAAATTAATTGTTGTGTATATGGTTGTATGTTATTTTATAAGTCCAGTTAAATGGAGACCCAGTGCAGATTTTCATCCTCCCAGATTCAAACCTCAAAGTAGAAAAATGAAAAAAGTGAAGGATATTCCATATAAGCAGTTTTTTTATCTATCGCTTATTTTTCAAAGATTATTTTATTTTATATGTATTGCTCCGCATATTAGGTAGCAGATCAGAGGAGATCAACTTAATGAGTCATCTTGCAGATGGAGAGGTGTGGAAATATTATGATCTACATATCTTGAGTTCGTTGTAGAGGCACATAACGTGAAACTTCACTTATACTTTGATGGCTTCACATCGTATAGTCAGACTGTGTCGCCCTACTTTTGTCAGCCAGTAATCATTATACCGTACAATATGCTATCTGAGATGTGCATGACCACATCATTCTTCTTCTTGACATTAAATATATCAGGTCCAGTAGCCCTAAAGGTAAGATTAATGTATACTATCAGTCATTGATAGATGAGTTATATATTCTCTGGAAAAGAGGTGTCACAATAAATGATGTTTCAATAAAACATAGTTTTCAAATGAAAGCAGCTTTAGGGTTTGTTTGGGGCAGCTAATTTGTAGTTGCCCCAGGAAGCTGCTGCGGGGAAGCTGGCTAGTTTATTTCAGCTGTTTGAAAATAGATGTGTGACAGGTGTTTCTAGACAAATGACCATTATGCCCTTGTTTAATAATATTATTTATAACAAAACTGTTATAGTTATATATTTGATACTTCAAACGTAGAAATTCACTTCAGAATAGCACAAAAATTCAGATACATATTTATTGATCAACACATATCTATCGATCTCTACTTTTCTATAAAAATAAAAACATCTTCAATACTCAAGAAATACAAGTAGTGTGAGATAAATAAGAAAGATATCATCCATTAATCCATTCATCTTGATTGGAGCTTTTATTCACATCAACAAACATCATTGGGATAAGCTTGTTAGTAGAGCACTCAAATGTACTTTTATAGTATATTCCCCAATTCAAAAAAAGATATGAGTGTTATCATCTCATTACCATATGATTCTTCACTTCTCATGACCAACCCCTCAGCAAGCATTCACACTGCATCTCATTTTCTCATAACAAATCTCTTCAAAATTATTCTCCTGAACAAAAATCTTTTGTCAGAGGTTGAACAATAGAGGAACAGAAAAGCCGAGTGAGGGAGTCGGGGTTGAACAATAGAGGGAGTCGGGGTTGAAAAACAGAGGGAGGGGTTCGAGCTAAAGAAGAAGCCAAGTGAGGGACTCGGGCTCGAACAACAGAGGAGCTTTCGTCAGAGCGACGAGGGAGTCGAGATTGAAGAGTGGGGGATTAGGGTAGAACAACGGAGTCGAAGGTCGAATAGCGGGGCTCGATCCGTAAAATGCCAACCCTTAAAAGCGGGTCGCAAACCTCTATCCGTGTCTGGCGTTTAACCAAAAAAGTGAGGCGCCACTGCGCCAATTCGCTCCCAAATGACCAAATTTTGCGGTTGCTCCCCACACCGCGCTCCTGATGCCCACCCAAACAGACCCTTAATGTGAATAACAAGTGATTTTTCAGCTTATGACAAGTTATAAGGGTGGAGCATGTTGCCCCCCTAGAATGTACGTGTGTATATATGTGTACTTACATCAATTTCAATCTCCGAAGATGGCACCAAATAACTGATCCGACTTGCAATTATACAGATATTTAATTCCATGGTAAAAAACTTGACCCAGTTTAATTATGGCGGCTAGTATGCAAAACGAATATGTTGTAGAGTTTAGAATTTAATTTATAATTCACACACTAGAAGTACTATGTAAGTGCACATATCGTTTCAAGTAGTATATGATCC
Organism: Phalaenopsis equestris; assembly: GCF_001263595.1. NCBI lineage: Eukaryota > Viridiplantae > Streptophyta > Magnoliopsida > Asparagales > Orchidaceae > Phalaenopsis > Phalaenopsis equestris. Next base: position 130,466 of record NW_018164568.1, read on the forward strand.
TCTTTTAAGACCAAAGGATCGATCCCACAGAGAAGTGAGATAAGTATCACTTAGGCTAATTCTAATCTACAACTGTCAGGTCTTAATTTGGAATGACGAATAAGAGTGTTTTCTATCAACTACACCTAAATACAAACTTATATCAAAAAATAATCCTAAGGAAATTAGTTTGAAATTTGAGATGCTAAAAACTACATTTCACATGTGATAACCTAGATAATGAGTAAGAATGAAATGTTTAGAATTTAATGTGACCAGTGACAAATAAGAGCAAACATATTCTTTACCCTCTCTCGAGTGTATAAACCAGGCCTTAGGTTCTGAACTAAAGACCAAATTGGTTAAGGTTATAGCTTATCACTCTAGAATCATTAATTCTGCGCTTATCAAAACTTATCTCCCTATCTATTTATACTCCCCCTTCGACTTGGCTCTCCTCCATTCTAAGAGTTAGTGTGGTACTCACTGGTTGTGTGAAATCATAGCCCTCCTGGGTCATTATGTTTTGTAACGGATTTTAACATTACAAATGACTGGTTTGCGAAGTAAATTAAGAACCGGTGAAACTACCATCACATTAATAAAATGAAAGAATTTATAAGTAAATCTAAATTCATAAACATGCATATATTTAATTGCAAAAGAAAAGTAAAATAAAGATGATGACATAAGCATTAAAAGAATATTAAAAGAATTGATAGATGATAGAATTATGTAATAAATTATGTGCCAATAAGGAGTATATAAAAACCCCTCCAACAAAATCTCATGTCAATCCACGCAATGCTTGTACATTTCTCTCAAAATCCCTCGCCAATTTCTCCAAAAAATGTAGAAATCTACATCTCTTACTCCTATCTACGACCTCTAGACATTTTTGGAGTTTCCAAGAGTTTGAAATGCCAAAATATGCCATCCCAAGTCCCAAAAGGTGCCTTATAAACTCCATGGGGCGTCTAGATTCGTCCACAACTATTTTTGGCGCCTAGGCACCAAGCACCGTTTTCTGGGCAAGACTAGGGCCTAGGCGCCACCCTGCTGACAATATCATCATTTCGCTCAGTTTCGTCTAGTTTCAGCTCCAATCCGCTCAAAGTATTATACCTACAACATAAATATAAAAATAGGATTTCTTTAAAGTGCAATTTCATTCAAAAACATGTGATAAATGTAAGAGAGATTAAATACAAAAAGTCATATCAAAATACATCAGATCAAAATTTTCTTCCTTGCTCAATTTGACTCCAAATTGCATCATTTTTGCTCGATTTTCTCCAAAACTCTATTTCTTATGTCTGAAGCCAAAAACAAGTAAATTATCTTCCATTAAAGTGCAATATCATTAAAAAAGTGTAAAAATGTATATAAAAAAGTAACACATTTGTATACATGTCAATTCCCCTAATCTTAAACGTTACTTGTTCTCAAATAACACAACAACTTTTACAAATATGTTGATTTGTGTTAGTGGGTTTCTTTAAGATGTCCTAAAAGTTTATTCTAGAAATGTTGTAGTCCAACTTAGAAGAATTTCTAGTAAATTAGATAATATCTAAGATATCAAAATATTTAGTATTAAAGTTAGGAATCCTGAGTTTCTATTTAATTCAAAAATAATTAAAATTTTCCCAAACTTTAGATTCTTAGATAAATATTAATTTCAAAATTTATGATTTTGAAAAAAATAATTTTTCTAATACTTTCTAAAATTAAACTTATGATTGATGTTAAGATTTCTTCCTTAGAAAGATTCAAGTGAAAACAATTTTTAATTAGATCATAATCCTCAAGCTTCTCTCCACATATTTTCTTTTTTTTTTCTTTTCTTTCAGGATCATTTTAATCATCACTTCTTTTTTTTATGTAAGAATTACTATATTTAAATAGATTTTTAATGATTTTGAATTTTAATAACCCTTTTCTAAAGTTAAAAACTTATTTTATATTTTTGTAGTATTAGAAAAAGAATTTTAAATAGAGTCTAAATTTTTTAAAAAATATTATTCTAAAAATCCTTAATTCTTCAAAAATTCAATTTTTCCTACTATAAACAGTAAAATATTTTTCTTATTATTTTCTACTAAATATCTTAACTTTAGTTTCATCTGTTTTATTAAAATTTTCTACTAAGTTTTTCTATTGCATTTCTTTAATTAAAATTTTATTAATTTTATAATAACTCCACATAACAAAAATCATTTTTCAAATAAAAATTTATTTGTAGTTTCTTTTAGGAGAATAAAATTTAACTTTGACTTTTTTTTTATTCCTCCCCCAAACTTGATTTTTTAAAATATTTTACAATCAATTCCATAAAATGCAACATGAAGAAAAAATAAAAGTTCAATCTACCAATAATATTAGACTAAAAGAAAGTATACTAACATTGAAATTTATTTTTTTTCCTCCCTTAAACTTGATTTTTAACATGTATAGCATTCAGTACAAAAAATATAGGAGGGAAGAAAAACAATTCAGAAATTTTATCTACCACAAATGTCAATCAGAAACATTTACAAGTATTCATCAGGACAGAATAATTTGCAACAGAGAATAAATATAAACTATATATGCAAGAATAAAATTGAACTAAAGAACGGTTTAACAAACATGTTAGGCATCAGCATAAGAATATATATATATTTAAGTGTTTCCCAAGTTTTTTATATTGTTGTAACACAAACACAAACACACTTGATAATTAAAGTTAATTCTTTCCTTAACTCATCACAGCTCACTACCTTCCAATTTCTAACGGAATTAATACACTGATAAATTTTGTACTTTTAAATGGTTTTATAAGGTCTAATCCTATGGATACGATTATCCCTGATATATTGGCTCGAGAGCACCAACGTCAGGCATCATCTTATCACTTTAAGTATGCACCTCTAATGGTTTTCAAGATAGTGTAAGATTATCCACATGTTGCTCATCAAGTAGGTTCATGACCACCTATCGAATGAAAACAAAATCAGATAAAGGAAGTAATAAAATTGAGATGAAACTATCACTATCCAAACTCAAAATGTCTTCTGTAAAATCGGTTGAGACCCGAGTTGTAGTGTACTATTTAATCCAACTCCTACAAAAGAACATATATAAGTCTAGCCATAATAAGAAGTTAAGGGATCACATCTCCCTCATGACACACAAAAAGATCAAATTAATCCACAAACAATCCAAACATCTATTAATATCAATTAAACTGATCAATCCACAATGACACAAAAATCAAATCAATTGACTAACAATCCAAACATGCACCAACATCAATCAAACAGATCAATCCACACTAAAACAAACAAAATACAAAACCAACAATTACAACTCACAAACATACTAACACAGATAACCATGAGTTGCCTCCCACGAAGTACTTGGTTTAACGTCGTCAGCTGACGAATTTCAAGTTTATACATATTTCACTTGGTCACCACTTTTCTCCTTGGGGGTTTTCTAATCCTCCTAAAATTTCTCCCTAGTTCTGAGTCGTACGGTTCAAAATCTGCAGCTCATGAACTACGCATTCAAATTAAAAAACTTAACTAATATGATAGATATTTAGTACTTCAAGCCCTCAAAAATATTTTTGGTATTTTGAATTTTCTTATAAATAGACTCATAATAACTAAGCACACTAGATAATAATACTATAATTTACAAATCTAAGTTCTCCATGTTCAACTAAAATTCTCCTAAAATTCTTACCGTAGTCACTCCAGCAACGATGTCAAAAACTTGATGCCCCCTAGAATGTGCGCGTGCATATATGTGTAATTACTTCAATTTTAATCTCCGGAGACGACACTAAATAACTGATTTGAACTACAATTACGCAAATACTTAATTTCATGACAAAAAACTTGACCAAGTTTAATTATGACGGCTAGCATGTAAAACGAATATGTTGAAGAGTTTAGAATTTAATTTATAGTTCACACACTAGGGATACTACGCAAGTGCATGTATCGTTTGAAGTAGCATAGGGTTTGCTTTTAAGACCAGAGTATCGATCCCACGGAGAAACGAGGTAAGTATCACTTAGGCTAATTCTAGTCCACTACTGTCAGGTTTTAGTTTGGAATGACGATTAAGGGTGTTTTCAATGAGCTACTCCTAAATTCAAACCTATATCTAAAGATAATTCTAACTAGAGAAATTGGTTTGAAGAATTTTAAGATGTTGAAAACTATATTTCACATTCGACGACCTAGATAAAGGAATGAAATGCTTAGAATTTAATTTGGTCAGTGACAAATAAGATCATATCTATTTTTTACTCACTCCCGAGCGCATAAAGAATGCTGACTAATTTAAAGTTAAATTTTAATTGATATGATTAAGTTGAGTAGATTTTAGCCTCTCACTTCCAAATTACCCATTGTGCTCTCTCTATAGGACTAACCAAGTCTTAGGTTCCGAACTAAAGACCAAATTGGTTAAGGTTCTAGCCTGTCACTCTAAAATCACAAATTTTACGTCCATTAAAACTTATCTCCCTATCAATTTGCTCCATCCTAAGGGTTTGTGTTGTACTCACAAGTTGTGTGAAATTATACCCTCCTGGATTATTATGTTTTGCAATGGATTTTAACATTACAAATGATCAGTTTGCAAAGTAAATTAAACACTGATAAAAATATCATCACATTAATAAAATAAGAGAATCTATAAGCAAATTTAAATTACTAAACATGCATCCATTTTATTACAAAAGAAAAGTAAAATGAAGATGGTGACACAAACAAAAAAAAATTGATAAAAGTATGTAATAAACTATGTGCTAACAAAGAACATATCTCTACCTACCCTCTTCCGAGTGTATATGTATGCTTAGTATTTTATTAGTTTTACACAACTAGCTGTCACCTGAAAGCTTCTAATATAAACAGATGATGAATTATATTTCTTTAAAAATTTCATTGTCACCTAAACTACTTCACCATAGCCAACCGGACAATGTAAGTGCACCCAAATTACAAGATTAGTACTCTTCCGAGTCTTAGTTTCACTTATAACAAATTTTAACATAACTTATTGTCACTTAAGTTATGTCAATAAAACAAATAAGATATTACTCATCACATAGAAATAAAAATTATTCTATTTTAAAACAAATTTTCCCACTCTTGTCACTACTTCGTATCAAAAGAAAATAGTAAAGAAAACCACAACACGAAAAATGGATAAAACACAACAGAAAACTTCATTAAATCAAAACAAATCCACTAGAAAATGTTTACAATAATTGTAAGATAATAAAGAACATAATACCTAGTTTTTCCCTCTGAAAAAAAGATGAAAATCCCTCCAACAAAGCTTTCTGCCGATCCACGCAATGCTCGTGCAATTCCTTACACATATCTGTTAAAATCCCTCACCAATCTCTCCCGAAAAGGTAGAAACCTACATCTCCTACTCCTATCTACGACCTATGGACGTTCTTGGAGTTTCCAAAAGTTTGAAATGTCAAAATGTGTCTTCACAAATCTCAAAAGGTGCCTTATAAACTCCTTGAGGCGTCTCAATTTGTCCACAGCCGTTTATAGCGCCGCCTAGGCTCCACTTTGCTGGCAGCACCCCCGTTTGACTCTGTTTCGCCTCGTTTCAACTCTAATTCGCTCCAAGTGTTATAGCTACAAAGTAAACATGAAAATAATATTTCTTTAAAGTGCAATTTCATTCAAAAACATAAGATAAATACAAAGAATATTAAACATAGAAAGACATTAAAATGCGTCATATCAAAATTTTCTTCCTTGCTCGATTTAACTCTAAATTGCATCATTTTTGCTCCATTTTCTCCAAACTCCATTTCTTATTCCTGAAACAAAAAACATGTAAAATATCTTCCATCAAAGTGTAATATCATTAAAAATGAACGTAAAATATATATAAAAAATAACAAATTTTTAGGCGTGTAAGAGCACTTGGAAAAGTTGTTCTGTCTATATTGCATGGATTTATCTAAGGCTCACGCTTCTACATGGCAGAAAGAATTTGTGATTTTATTATTGAACATCCCTTCAGCCAAAATAAAAATGCATTCAAAGGAAACAAAATTAAAAAATCAGCACCACCTCCAATAGTACCTTGGGAAAATTTATTCCACATTAATAGTAACATTCCAAAAATTATCTTTAGTCCTGAACCTTCTTCAAATCATCCACTGGTCTTTGGTGTTGCTTATAACTAAACAAAAAAGTCCATTATTTTATTTGTCTTACTGAAATGATAACATAATTAGACAAAACCTTGATGTCATGTGCATAGAGTATTTGACTTTTTGATAATATCTTCAGCACTGTAATATAAGTACAAGGAAAAACTAAGAATAATTTCAATGCCAAACTAGATATGAAAAAGATTTGCAAAAGGAGGGAGTTAGAAATCTAAGAAACTGTTGTTGGCAAGACTATGAAGCTGAAAGCAAAATCTTCTTACTTTAGCATATCGTAGATTAGTATGTGAGTGATTTCAATCATTAAAATTCTTGAGCGCATATGCTTGAAATTTGAGTTGTGTTGATGTGGAGAAGAAAAATATTTATAAAGAAAAGCCACAACTGTCATATTTTCCTTCAAAATTCGATGTTAATTGTATTTAGCTGTTTGTCGAGGGAAATATTAAACCTATTGATTGAAATCAATATTTTCTTCAAGGAACTATGTGCATCTCGTTTGAAACTTGATGGCACAGGACAATTAGAAGAAAATATTACAGCAATGTTATGCAAACTCGAAAGAATATTCTTCTCTAGTTTTTTCGACTCCGTGAAGCATCTGTCAGTACATCTACCATACGAGGTATTAGTTGGAGGTCCAACACAGAATCGTTGGATGTATCAATTTGAAAGATACGTAGTAACACATGCACCTATAAAAGTTACTACTTCATAAATAATATTTTCAAATTGTGTTAAATAATAATTTATTTACAGATTTTTGAATAAAGTAAAGAGAACTGTGATGAATAAAGTGCGACCAGAAGGATCAATACTTGACGCGTATTTACTGCAATAGACTACAACTTTGGCTCATACTATTTCGGCCAAGAAGAAATCATGAAAGCGTCATTGGGTATGATACCTTCCTCGACACTTTTTGTTTTCCAACAATTAGGTGAAGCATAAGCAATGAGCACATTATGTTATACGAGTGATCAGGAACTTCGAACAGCGACACTTTATGATCTTCTCAACTCTGACGAAGGTCAGCCATTTATCGAGTAAGACATTTTTTATTAATAGTTGTTTACCCTTTCGTGTGGAAATATTATTCATTAATTCATAAATTTCTCAATATGTGAAAAGTTTATTCGTAGATTTATTAAATTTAGTAGAAGACGATATCATAAGTCAGCTGGAGTTAAATAATATTTTTTCTTAGTGGTTTACGCATGTAAGTTTGAATTTGAGAAAATTATTACTCATTTCAGACACATTTTTAGGTATCTTCATTGACACATGAGTTTTTATGAATTAATAAATTCATGATTGTAACAATGGAGTAATGGATCATGACTTGATAAATCTTGCTTGGGGACCCATTCGCATCATAAAAATTTGAAAAATTTACGATGTAAATGGATACATATTTTATACAAAATCCTGAACAAAAGAAAAAAAAAATTTGTAATTTGTTTGTGTCAAAGGAAATAACAAATCAGACGACGAGATAGATTATTATAGAGTTCTCAAAGAAGTTGTTGAACTATGTTATATTGGTTCCATTGGAGGAGGCGTATTTATGTTCAACTGTGGTTGGTTCGATCCTGTTTCTAATCGTGAAACAAGGGTAAACCAACCGTATAATATTGTTGAAGTAAAAGTAAACAAAAGATATACTAAATTTGAACATTTCATTCTAGCAAAACAAGCAAATCAAATATATTATCTTTCATATTCTCATAGAACAAGAGATTGCAGTAGTCAAAACGGGTAAACCTAGAGTGATTATTGATGTTCGGAATGTAATTGAAGTAACTCATCAAGAAATATAAATGACAAATTAATGCATTTCACTCGATCCAATCCATGAAGAGCTCAATTTAGAGGATGGAAGTGGCGAATGCGAAGAAAAATTAGTATCAATGAGTATGACTTTAATGATGCTTTGAACGATGAACTTTTGCCTTCATCACCCTCTAATAACTCTCCACGGGAGGATGTTAATTGAGATCTGTAAGGAAAACCAACTGCGTGTAATTTTGTTTCTTCAGATTCAACAGTATGTAGATTGTACTTTACATATTTCATTTTGATTTACTGCGTAATTTTATATATTTCAGTTTTAGTACTCTGTAGATTGCATGCACTTTACATTTTTCTTTTTGTTTACTACGTCCTTTTGTATTTTCGACTTCAACAGTCTGTAGATTGCATACACTTTATAGTTTCCCTTTCTTTTTATTGCATAATTTTGTATTTTTAGCTTCAGTAGTTTGTCGATTGTAATTTACTATTTTGATTTATATTTAATCGTGCTAATTAATATTCCTTTCCTTCTTACAGATGACTTCTAGAGAGGGGTGGTATACCTTTTGTTGGGGGACGAGGCGTCTTAGATCATTATAGAAGAAAGAAGATCGTCAGACGACGAGGTTGTGCAAGCGGTGTCGAGGATGTGGACACTTTCACCATACTAGCACTATTGACACTTGCATCACAGGCCCCGTTAGACAGCAACTGCGACCATCATACCCGCACCGGCAGCAACTGCGACCATCATACCCGCACCGGCATCACTGTGACCACCACACCTGCACTGCCAACGGTTGTGACTACCACACCCGCACCACCAGCAATTGCAACTACCTCACCCGCATCGCCACCATGTACCACTACGACACCCTCACCGCCACCGGCTACTCCCGTGGCGTAGTCAAGTTCGAGCACCACATGCAACAATTTTCAACTGCGGGCTCTGGGAAATGCGTAAGTTTTTTTTTAGATACTGACATTAACCCTTTATTTTCTTATTTAATAGATTACTAATGATATGTTGTTTCTAGTTTTTCTCCCCCCGCACAGGCCATCAATTCTATTTGAGACATTATTAGGAGCAAGTTCGACCATCCCTACTTATCATGGAAGGAGTTCTCGATCCCAGTTCGAGATATGTGCTTTCAAGAGTTCAAGGTATATACCAAACACAGTTATCTTCAGTTATATATTTTTGTTTATCAATCTAATATTTTTTGTTTTATTTTGCAGAAATAGTGGTCTTGGCCACCTGAGGAGAAGGTTCACATCTGGCGCAACTTTGAACACAAAGAGAGCGACCATTTTTGTGATATATTTGTGGGCATAAGAAAGACGCGTCAACACCCCTTATGGCTCGACGATGATGTGTTTACCTCGCTTCTTAGGTCTTGGGATTCTCTTGAATACTAGAAGAAGAGGGAGCAAGCGATTTGCGAAAGCATGGGGCCTCTAAGCATACTAGTGGGGTGATGTCACATATAGCGCATAAGAGGTTATTGATAAGATTTAACTATGTATTAAATTTCATTGTACATTAATTTTATACTAACAGTTACGTTACGCTAAAAGTCTATACCGTTGGAACAGGACTCATCCGCTGTCAATTTACACACGTGCACTCATAAGCGACAGTCGGACTAGAGCTGAGTAGTTAGCAGGTCTCAGATGACGCATGTAATTTAAGAGATTAATTAATTTACAATTCAAATAACCATTGAAATTTTTCGAGCCTCTAACTTCCATTAATCTTGTTTTTTCTTTTTTTTTTTTTGTAGGAGACTTTCAGAGGATGAAGGAGACCTGTGGAGGGAGACAGTTGGAGGGAAGAAAAAGGGTCGGGTCTACAACTTAAGGTCTCAAGCGTCGGCCTATGATGCTCGTCCCTCCAGCTACTCTAGTACATCGACCTTTACTGCCTAGGAGGAGGAGCTTCGTAAGTAGGTTGTACTGCTAATATTGAAGCCAGAGTTGCTGCCTAGATCCCCACCCAGCTAGCCTAAATAAGATTAGTTATGGAATTGAAGACGAAGGCAGATTTTGACGCGATACTGCATCATGCACGACAGAGAGGAAAGAGGCTTTGACAAGAATAATGATGAGAGGACAAATGAATAGGAACTTATTCTTTTTTTTCTTTTTCATTATTTAGAACAATTTATTGAAACGAACATTATTTTTTATGTACAAATGTTTATTTTGGTTGGTTTAATGCAATAATTTTCTTTTATTTATGTTTATAATTTATGTGTTAATTAATATTGTTATATTATATTAATAAATGTTTGGATTAGTACACTGTGACGTGTGGAAATTGTAGTGTTAGGATTGCGGGTGTGAAAATGATAGTGCTGAAGAATCATATTATTTTTTTTATGCTACAGATTTTTGATAGCTTACTGACAGTATGTCAAAGCACTGTCATAATTTCCGACGGGCATTAATTGTCAGTTATCGTAGTGATGGTGAACTAACGTCGACATATTAACGACATCATAATTTACGACGGTCATTTCCAACAATTTAGAAACCGACATTACAATACAATTTTGTGATGTCTGCTTCATTTTTTTGACGAAACAAACTGTCGATTAACATGGACAGATATCAATGGCTCTGTTACACTTTTCCGACAGTTCTGCAACACTTTTCCAACGGTAATGCTACACGTCAGGATCGTCAGATATAATTGATGGCGTACCAACGATATCTAATTAAAATCTAGTGCGACGGTTTAGTGTCGCTGGTAAACTGTCGGCACTCATAAGTTGTAAGTAATTCCGTCGGTAAAATAATTGCCGACAAGAATTTTAGCTACAACACAATAGACGCCGCGAACCCATTTCTGTGGTTTCCAGCATTTCCAGCTCATTTCCATCATTTCCACCTCTCTAACTTCGTCCAAGGTGAGAAGTTGTCATCCATACTCTCAGGCTTTAATTTTACATAAGTTTTAGTGTTTTTTTTAATGCATATTGTTAGATCTGAAAAGGCATAGGCATCACTAAAATTTCTTTTTGTATTTCTTTATTATATTCGCAATGCATAGGGATTAGATAGTTTTAGATAAAATTTTGATGTTATGTGCTTAAATATAAATGTTTAGGTTTGAGATATGTAAATACATAAGAATTTTGTACAATACATGTAAATATGAAAATTTAGGTGTGACATATGTAAATACATAAGATTAGTGCTATGTATGTAAATATGTAGATAAGAAAATTTAGGTGTTAGATTTGTAAATACATAAGAAATTTGTGTTAGATATGTAAATATGAAAACTTAGGTGTGAGATATATAAATGCATAAGAAATTTGTGCTATGTATGTAAATATATAAATTTAGGTGTGAGATATGTAAATTTAGGTGTGAGATATATGTAAATACATAAGAAATTTGTGCAATGTAAATTTAGGGTGAAGTTAGGCTAGTATTGATTTTTGTATGGTTAAGGGTAAAATAATGGTGTGCTAATTTAATAGGTTAGTGAGTTGATGGGTTAGTTTGACTATTAAGGGAATAATTGATTGATGCTATAGATTTGTGGGCTTTGGGTTTCGAATATGATATGTAGGTGACCTAAGGTTTCAGATAGGATGTGTAGATTATAGTTTAAAGTTTCCTATAGGTGTGAAATTAGACTAGGATTTGAATAAAAAATATGACACTTAGTAGGAAAATGACATACTAATCTATAGAGCTAAATCTATGGAACAGATGGATATTCAAAGAGTTAGATCGTGGATATATAACAAATTATATTCAGGAAGAAAATGATTAACTGACGAGTTTTTGGCTGGTATTGAATACTTTGTGCATGTGGCATCATAGATGCCCGTTTACTTTTCAGAAGGTAGGTTTCGATTCCCTGTGCAAAACACAAAAATCAAGCATACCTGACACCTGAATAAGTAAAGTTGGACCAATGTCGTAGGGGATTTAAACCTGATTATTGGTATTGAATTTCATATTGTGAATTTAAACCACATGTTCAGTACGATCATGTTGGAGTCTCATCATGTTATGCCCCTCCAACTATTCACAATTCTGATATATATGAGAAAATGATTGATGATACAAGCATGAACCATTTTGTTGGAAGTGTGTTTGACGATGATTAGGAACTGAACAGTGAAACGCAACAATTTTATGAATTATTAAATGTCGCACAACCACTGTGAGAAGGATGCACTTCGCACATAGAGTTAATGGTCACACTGAGAAAGCTGAGTATCAAATCTGATTTCAACATGCAAAGGAACTGCTTTAATCAGATAGCAACATTATTAAAGGAGACAAACCCTGCATAAAATTTAGTTCTAAAAGATTTGTATATAACTAAATAGTAGTGAAATTGGGGCTATTATCTGAAAAGATAAATTTCTGCATCAATGGCTATATATTATATTACAAGGAAGATACACACGAGACAAAATGCAAAATTTACAGTGCTTATAGGTTCAAACCAGGAAGAGAAAGGGTAAAAATCAGAGAAATATTATTAAAAAACGTCTCTTTCTATTTTTCTCTCATTTCACAGCTCCAAATTTTTGCTTCTATACGCACAACTCCCCATATGACATGACATTATACTGAATCTGTTAGTATTAATACAATGACTCATCCCTCAACTAGTGAAGCTTGAAAAAACTTCAACTGCAGTTATCCAGATTTTGCAGCAGAACCACGCAACGTTAGACTTGACTTATGTGCAGATGAATTCACACCTTACAGTCATGTTGTAACACCCTATTCATGTTGGCTAGTTATTATCACGACATATAATTTTCCACTGATATTTGTATGAATGTGTCATTCTTATTTATAACATTGATCATATCTGGTCCACATAGCTTATGGAAAAAATTGACATGTACTTACAATCTATCATAGATGAGCAAGAGTTAATGTGGAAACTGGTGTGTTGACTTATGATATTGTAACAAAATAAAACTTTCACCTTAGAGCTGCTCTTATGTGGACGATCAATGATTTCTCGACTTATGGAATGCTATCTGGTTAAAGCACAATCGGAAAATGGGATGTCCCTTCTTTATGGACATATCAAATTTTATGAATCTTATATTTTTATGATCATATATACAAGTCAAATAGCTTGATAGAGAGTTATCTACCGCAGAGTTGCATGTCCTTACACATCAGCACGCACATCAGCGCGCATGCACACAGCAATGGGTATCTGATCACTCTTGGCGTGTCAATGTAAGTTTTAAGAGTTTAATTTTCTAATTTGGGGGAGGGGGGGGGGGGGCTATTAATATGTCAATTAATATTTTAATTTTGTTATGCAGAAGGAGTGCGAGTAGCTCTAGGAGAAACAGAGGGAGATGGCTAGCCAAACCTCACCATCTGCCAACAACCGTGTTAGCCAGTCTACACTTGCTCAGTTCGATTTTGAGTTGTGGACATAGGCCGCGGGAAAGAAGAAGCGGAGAGTGTGCGGCTTTAGAGCAAAGGGGATGACGTTTGAGGCCGAGCATTCTCGTGCAGCTGTGAATAGCCCTAGCTCGTTACAAACTCAGCATGAGAAGATTGTCAGACTAGTCATGATGATGAATGAAGAGCTCTGAAAGGTGCATGAAGGCCAACAGATTGTTGTTGATAGTCTGGCACGCCTGACCGAAAGTTTTGATCGCCGAAGCAAGCGACATATGAGTCTTGTCAGGAGAAGCATGATGATGATGATAAATATTAGGATTTTTTTTTGTTTTTGATGATATTCCCCCAACAAAGGAGACAATTATATATTTTTATCATTTCTGTGTAATCAAACTTTCAGTTTCTGTAGTTGTGAACATTTAATACTTTGATCGGTTTATCTTTAATTTAATTTAGTATCATTATTTGGATATATTAGAGCTTCATTTTATCAGTTATGAGATATATAAATGTTTTGTAATGTTGATTGTGTTTGTTCAGTAAAAAAATGTTGAAATCTAATCGTTTAGCTGTATTTTCTTTGTTACAAGTTTGTGTCGGATTGACGTCGGTAAATTTTGACACTAGGTATTACAATAATCCCTTCGATAAAAGATGATGCAAATTCGGCGCATTTGCTTCGGACAAGGTCGGCACTAATATGTGTTGGTCATAATCAAAGTTAATTTGCGTTGGATATAACCGGCGCTAATTTGCATCAGCCATATTTGATATAAGTGCGTCGTTACTCTTAAGGTGTCCGTTTTTCCTATGCAAATTTATATTGTCAGAAGTTTTCAACGTAAATGTGGACACAAATAAAATTCTAATGTAAAATGATTTAGCAACGCCCATTTTAACGGCCGAACTTTTTCAACGCTAATCCGCGCTAATTGGGATTAGCTTCGAAAAAATGCCCAATTAGCGTTGGAAATTTTCGATGCTAATTAGGCATTAGCATATGGTTGTGAATGATCTAGCACGCCTGACGAAGAGTTTTGCAAATCGTCGGAGCAAGCAGCATATGAATGTTGTGGATGAGAAGGATGATTAAGAGTTTCATTAGGCGTTTGATGATTTTCCCTAGCCATAAGTGTTCATAATTTTTTTTTTCTAATTATGTGAACATTTAGGGTCTGTTTGGGGTAGCTGCAGCTTATACAGCTTCTGTTGATAAACAACTTATTCAGCTTCTGCTAATAAGCAGCTTATCCTGATAATCTGCTGATGAACAGCTGATTCGGATAAGCTGGCTGGCTGTTTGGATTCGGATAAGCTGGCTGGCTGTTTGGTTTGTGCGTTTGAAAAACAACTGATTTGAAGCTGTTTGTGGATAAATGATCATTCTGCCCTTGAACTGAATAAGCTGTTTAGTTTTTGCAGTTTGGAAACAATTGATTTGTAGCTGTTTGTGAAAATGATCATTTCAGCCACGCACAGTGAAGTTGTTTGCAACAATAATATAATGAGAACACATTCAATATATTAAAATCTAAAAAAACACTACATAATAATTCAAAGGACAAAAAAAAGATACACTCCTTGCTCAAGGAAAACTATCTACAAACCTCAAAGCTAAGCTTGCATATGTAAACATGTATGAAAATGTGCATAAGAATTGGATGTATGGAATTGTGTAGCACACAATTCCCTAGCATTTAAAAGCTTGCATATGTAAACATATGTATGAAAATGTGCATAAGAATTGGATGTATGAAATTGTGTGGTAAGTGCGTATAAAACTGAAATTTAGGTGACATATATGTAAGAAAAATATATGTTTCATGAGAAGAGCTAAAAGAATGATCCATCATCAAAACAGAGAACGGAGAGCGCCTGGATTTGGTGGAGGAGAGCGACGGAGGATGTGTAGGAGGGGTTCGCGGGCTCCGACTGGATTTCGGCGACAGAGCGAGAAGGGCCAGAGATTCGGTGACAGAGAGGGACGAAGGGCTGGAGAGCGAAAGGAGAGCGCCTGGAATTGGTGGAGGAGAGTGACGGAGGATGTGTAGGAGGGGGCTGCGGGCTTTGACTGGATTTCGGCGACAGAGAGCGACGAAGGGCCGGAGATCGGCGATGGAGAGCGACGAAGGGCTGGAGAGCGACGAAGGGCCACGGGCTTCGACTGGCTTTCGGCGACGGAGAGCGACGAAGGGCCAAAGGGTCTGAGAGCGACGAAGGGCCACGGGCTTCGACTGGCTTTCAGCGATGGGGAGCGACGAAGGGCCGGGCTTCGACTGGCTTTCGGCGACGGAGAGCGACAAAGGGGCTGAGAGCGACGAAGGGCCACGGGCTTCGACTGGCTTTCAGCGACGGAGAGCGACGAAGGGCCATGGGCTTCGGAAAGAGGGCGAGGTAGGTTTCGTGAGCGAGAGGGGTAGAAGCGTAAAAGAAGTGAAATAAGCTCCAGGCGAACGCGAATCGCAGGTATAACCCTGCGATTCGCGTGCAATAGAAAATATAAAATGCAGTTTTGATATAATCTATGAAACGTGCGAAACAAACGGGTAGACCGGGGTTTGTTACAGTACGACTTCCTC
>NW_018164568.1:149961-152539 GCF_001263595.1 Phalaenopsis equestris
ATATTTTTTTTCATCGCATTTTTCTTCCCCATCACCAAATCAATCTCCTCCTCCTCCCCCTCCTCCTCCTCCCCCTCCTCCTCCCAACGCTCACCTTCAGCGCTATTATCCTCCTCCGCATCAACCTTACCTGCAACCAACGGCGATGCAGCAAACAGCTCTACAATGGACCTCTTCTTCGGGGCCCTTTGTTTTCCCTTATTTCCTATCCGCCTCCCCTCCTCGCCGGTTCTCAGACCGTCAGATGGCTCCAAAGCCGTCCATCGCCGCGTAGGTAAAGCATCTCTGTTCGGATCGTCTTCCTCCTCAACGATCGCAGCCGATCTAGAAGATTCGAGCTCATCCCCCCACCACTTGAACCTCCGCACCGAAATCGGCGGCAGCAAAGCTCTATCCTCGCTTCCGTCGTCGAACGGCCAGCATCGGCTTAAATCGATGCTTCTCATCCTCTCCGTATACTCTCTATGAAGTTCAACGGTATGGATCAGATCTGAAGTAGGAAAGTAGAGAGAGAAAGAGAGATGAATACCTAATACAGAAGCTCTCCGTCACGACCGCCATGGCTTCGATCTGAAGCAGAATCGGGAGCTGAAATGGTAAGAGAGAAAGGCGAAGTATGAGATGAAAATCTCGTTATTCTGAGCTCGAGAGAGGAGGAGGAGAGTGAGAGTGCTCAGATGAAGAGCGAGCATAAAAACAATCTAGAGAGAGAGGGGACACGCTGGCCGAGCTTTCTATTTCCCGCTCTTTGCCTTTTCTATCGACTCGGCCTCCTCATTTATGGTCGAAAGCGACGTATGACAAGAAATTAAATAAATCGATATATTAAGCCATACACGTGGCTAATCAACATCCGTCCGATTTGAGATTTACTTGGGACTGGTTAGCTTAATGAACAGTTTAATACTTTTTTTATGGATTTATAGACATTTTAATACTAATATAAAAATTGGATCTATAATTAATCAAAGAAAATAATAGGTTTATGGAAATCAAAATCCCTCAAAATATTGTTTATTTTTCTTTAATTTCAACATAAAAAATAAAAAAAATAAAGTCAAAATATAGAAAAATAAAAGCAATGCTCCTTATGCTTCTCACAAAATAAAAAAAGAAATAATATGTGCTAATTCGACCCGGGATAGAGGGAATTTAAGCTGAAGCTACCAACCAACAAGCCATCAGTTGCACATTGGGCTGTCAAAAAAGCTCGTTGTCCATGAACAGTTCGTATTTGATTTTTTAATGAGTTTGTGTTCGATTCGTTCGATAAGTAAACAAGACGAACGTGAACAATTTTTTTTTCGTTTGGTTAGTTAAACGAACCAAATACGAACAGTGATGTGTACGTTCGTGTTCGAATCGCTATTGTTCGAAATATAAAATAATTTAAAATAATTATATATATAATTTATAATATTTAAAAAAATTAAATTTTATAAATTATAATATATAATAAATTAACAATAATAATATATTAATATACTATATTAGTAATGTATATAATATAAGTTTTAATATAATATATTATTTATA
This sequence comes from Phalaenopsis equestris, assembly GCF_001263595.1. Taxonomy (NCBI): domain Eukaryota; kingdom Viridiplantae; phylum Streptophyta; class Magnoliopsida; order Asparagales; family Orchidaceae; genus Phalaenopsis; species Phalaenopsis equestris. The sequence continues at coordinate 151,498 of NW_018164568.1, forward strand.
TATATTAATATTAGGGATGTCAAACTGGCTCGTCATTCGCGAACAACTCGTGTTCGGCTCGTTCGTTAAGAAACGAACATGAACAGTGACTTCACGAACAATTTCAAACATGAGCTTATTTCAAACAAACTAAGTTTCGACCTATGGATTTTAGAAAAAAAAGAAAAAAATTTAAAAGAAAAAAAAAAGCTATGATTTAACATAGGAATATTCGACCTATGGCTTTTTGGGCTACTGAAAATCAGTGAGAAAACATTTCTAAATAATTTTTTAGGCTCTCGATATTTATTTCCAACTTAGAATTTTCCAATGGAAGGATTTTTGTTAGAAAACCATCGAAATGACACTTTTTCGACGGATTTCTTGCTACTTTCAACCCCTTGATTGTAGCAAATATTGATATGTGCTAAAATATTTGTATAGAGTAATGAATTAACTTCATAGCGTTGGCATTACACAAAAATTTAACACATACTTCAATAGAAGTTAGCAACCAGTAGCGACATCGAAATTTTTTACGTGGAAAGCCTGAAAACGAAAAAAATTTTGTGTCTTGCCCTGTTAAAATATTCTATTATAAGTTAATGATTATAGTTTCGCCCCCTTGTCCCACATGTGGGAAAGGGTTATACAACTACTCGGGTTACAATGTATGTGCGTAGGGAGGAATTGTTTCTTGCGACAGGGAGCGGGTGGCGGTGACCAGAAACGGCAGCGGACACTGGAGGCAGCAAGTGTCAGGAAGAGTTAGCGGTGAATGCGGCTCGAGTTAGCGGTGATTGGAATTCGTAGAAGGTTGAGGAGTTTGGAAGCAACGGTGGCCAGAAGCGGTGGCATTGGAGGCTGGAAGAGGCAACGCAAAGATGTTTCGAGTCGAAGGCAGCAGCCATAAGAGACGGCGACCGGAAGAGGCAGCAATGAAGGAAGCCAAAGGCAGTGATTACTGGAGTCGGTAGGAGCACATAGAAGCAATTGTGGCCTGAAGCGGTGGATTGGGGATGGAATAGGGGGGGGGGGGGGGGGCACAAGATGGGGGGGGGGG
>NW_018164568.1:152968-190529 GCF_001263595.1 Phalaenopsis equestris
TGATTAACATTGGGCCGACAACTTGAGGCGGATGCATTGGCCGAAAAAGATGATGATCGAAAGAGGCGACGACAAAGGCGATTAGAAGAGGCTGTGGTTGAAACCATTGGAGATCGATGATAGATGGAAGCAGAGGCAGCCAAAAGAGGTGGAGGCCGGAGGCTATAGCCACCCTAGGGAGATTTGGCCAGAAGTTGCAGTGAGTATTGGAAAAGGATATGGCCAGAGGCAGCGGTGATTGGATTTGTAGGCAAGGCTGAAACTCCCCCTTCTGGAAGCTCTAGACTTGCTCTTGGCCCAAGGTCTTGGTCTCCTTTCATGAGGGGTTTGGGGCTTTATTTATAGAGTTCAAATTAAAAATAAAGCAGGAATCCAAAACACTCTTGATCGGATGGCTCAGAGAGGTCCCCTTGATCAGATGGTGTTTGATGGAAATTTAACTACCTTAATGATGTCAAAATTGAGCGATCTTGAGCTCATTGAATTAATCTTCTCACCAAAACGCTCGATTTGACTATAAGCATGACATATTTGACATCTGTTTGACCTTCCAGTTATGTCTGAAAAGCTTTCAAAAGTGGTTTATTGTCTTGATTCAACTCGGATTGGAATGATTTTTGTACAGTTGAGTCCATCTCATCGTACTGGTTAGTTTGACTATAAGTTTGTTAGAATCTAACTTCTTGAAAATTTTTATCAAATTTTGATTGTTTCTTACAAATAAAATTTACCTTAAGATATGTGTTATGCCTCGAAATTAGCGTTGGATATTGAAAAATTTGCTTGTGTCGCATCAAATGTTATTCTCTCTAGAAAGATCCAATGTGTGCAAAAAATTAACCAATATCTTTAGTATAAACCTCAAGAAGGCGCATTCATTAAAAGGTCGGTGCCCAAATAAGAAGCTAATAATAAGTCCACAATTAGTAAAATTTTAAAGAGCAAGTAGTTGATAGAATCTTCACTCATTAAAAATATCAAAAGGCTAAAGATTTTAGAAGGAGTATCATCTGTATAGATTAAGATAACATAATGTGTACGTATACTCACAAATTTTTAAAGACTATGAACTTTTGTGTGTGTGTGTGTGTGTGTGTGTGTGTGTGTGTGTGTGTGTGTGTGTGTGTGTGTGTGTGTGTGTGTGTGTGTGTGTGTGTGTGTGTGTGTGTGTGTGTGTGTGTGTGTATGTGTCTAATCTCAGAAGACTATAAGATTAAAAAGATACAATTATAGTCAAAAATCTCAAAACACTAAAATCATTAATTGCTAAAAGTTTTAGATTATATATGTTCATCTTTAAAATGAACGAATATTAAAAAAAATCTTAAAAAACTAAATGTCTCTAATATATATATATATATATATTCAAAAATCACAAAAAAGTCAAGAATGCAACTACTTATAAAAATCTAATAAGGCTCAAAATCATTATGATATATGCATAAGAGGCTAAAAGCCATAAGAGTCATATATATGCTCATTAAAAAACCTTACAAGGCATCAACCTAAACTCTTTTTTCACATAACCTCAAATGACTAAGGCCTTATAAGATATACATTTTTAATTCATTCAAAAAACTCTATAGGCATGAACTTCAATAACATCAAACACCACTGAAATATCAGTTATTATGTGCGTCGAATTTACGTCATGAATTCTAGCAAAACTTATTATGGACAATTTAGCCGCAGTAATATTCTGACGCAAACTGTTTGCTTTGAAGTTTACGTGTCCAAACTGTTTGACACATTAATCGTTGCTCAATAGCGTAGAATTATCAATCGGCTGCCGCATAAGAATTGATTGGTTTGATTGCAAAAAATGCAGTTTGGGTGTTGGATATGTAATACTGTAAGGATTGAGTGGAATGTTTGTAATACAAAAGAACTGAGTGATGTATGTAAGAAACTGAAGGTTGGGGGTGTTAGATATATAACAAATAGGAGTTGAGTGGTTCGTATGCAAAAATTAATGAAGTTTGGATGTTAGATATGTAATACATAAGAACTATGTAAAAATTGAAGGTTAGATGTTAGATATGTAACATATAAGAGCTGAGTGGTATATATCTATGTATACATGTAAGAAATTGAAATTTAGGTGTTTGATTTGTGTGTGTGTGTGTGTGTGTGTGTGTGTGTGTACTATAGTTGTTATTTATGAAAATACCCTACATATTTCTATGAGTGTGTGTGATATACCTTTTCATGTATTTTTAAGGTGGCATGTTTATAAAATTTGATCAAGGTTAGGTGTTATTTATGTAATACATATATAAGAATTGAGAGGTACGAATGTAAAAATTGAAGTTTAAGTGTTTGATTTTTGTGTGTGTTTATTTATTTATGTGTATGTGTGTGTACATGTGTCAAAACTTGCAAAGGTCCTTTCATTGGGTGTTAGAGCATCACCGGCAGATTTGTATATTTTGTAGGTTTGCGCCAGACATCGGCTGGGTGATAAATTCAAAATGGTCTGTAAAAAGGGGGAGTGAGTGATCTTGGTTGGGGAGGAGATTTGGGCAGAGGAAGATGTTTGCAAAATAGCAGAATTGAAGAACTGAGGGATTCATGGGCGCCACACTCCGCATTGAAGATTAGTCTGCTCCTCACCAAGCAGTTTCTTGGGTGATAAATTCAAAATGGTCTGTAAAAAAGGGGAGTGACTGATCTAGGTTGGGGAGGAGATTTGGGCAGCAGAAGATGTTTGCAAAATAGCAGAATTGAAGAACTGAGGGATTCATGGGCGCCACACTCCGCATTGAAGATTAGTCTGCTCCTCACCAAGCAGTTTCGCGGGTTTTTTCTTACACTTCTACTAATCACCTGGTTGTAGCAAATGATTCCAAAGTTGTGGTGGAATTACCAATTGCTAGAGAAGAAATTACTTTCAAAGAGGGTACTTGTTTCTTGGAGGAACACCACAATCAAAGTGCGCAATATGCTGCACCTACTCAGCAAATTATGGATCCGCATAACTCCCAATGTAGGCATTGAAGTAGAACAAGCTTTGATAGAGGAATGACAAGTACAAAAAGCTAAGAGGATGAACGAAGGAATGCTTGAACTCAGAAGTTTACAGGATGATACAATGCTAGTTAGTTTCGAGAGGTAGCCTACCAAACTGTTTGTTACTGGATTCCCTCCCTAAAACCAGGGGGATGGGGAGAGATAAACAATCATGTGATTAACTTTTTTCCCTTATCTATCAAGCTCTGGTTAGCTTTTTTTGTCGGAAGTTTCAGTAGTTCTATAAATTAACAGTTGTTTTGGGGTCGTTTTTTTTTGTTGTATTACTAGCGCGAGGGGTTATTTCGGGTGTTATCTCAGAGGTTATTTTGGCCGAATTGTGGCTCCCTACGAGGATAGGTGTTATTTCGGGGGTTTTCTTGGGGGAAATTTTGGTTGTTTTCCTTTGGGGTTATCGGGATGTACCAAAGGTGTTATTTTACATAGACTTTAGAGTTTTGTTGTGGGGGGTGTTAGCGCAGCACAACTTGGTGTTATTGGTGATGGTACTCTAGATAGTATATTGGGTGATCTTGGTGGTATTTCACAGGTTTAATGTCGTGGTTTTCATTGTGTTATTTAGTGTGGTGCAGTCAGTTGTTTCAGTACTTGGTGTTATTCCTCAGCGACTCCCCTCACACTTGCGGTGTTATTCCTCGGCGAGTTTTTTAAACCGATGGTGCTATTTTGCCCTTCCTGAATGGAGTTATACATGGTTGAACTTAGGTGTTTTGGGTTTTGGCTGATAGAATCGCGGTGATCCAATGCAGTTTCTCTCCCACCCTTATTCCTCTTGAGTATTTCTATTATTTTTGCGAGGATTTTTGTTTAATTTATTTTGGTATACTTGTATTTTTTGGTTTTTTTGAGTGTTGTGTGTACCTTGTGAGTGAGTTCTTTGCACCCACACACTAAAAGTTTTTTATGAAAACCCTTATAAAATTTTTTTGGATGATTCCTTTAGCAGATTTTGTGTAATCTTTACTAGTTCTAGCTATTTGTATTCATTGTCGATACATGCTTGTGCAATTGACATGTTTTTTAACAGGTTAATTTTTCTATTGTATTTTATACTTATTTTTTACGATATTTAACTTTAATGGAATGTGCTTCTATGTTTTTGGTTGCAAGTATAATAAGTAAAACAATTGGAGCAAACTGGAGCAAAAATGGGGCAAAAAGGAGGTAATTGGAGCAGTGGAGCTTGGACTTGAACTGGCAACTAGGCGCCAGCTTTTGGCGCCTAGTCACCGGGCCCTGTAGAGAATCTAAAGAAGGTGGCACCCAAGCACCAAGTCAATTGTCCAGCTAATAGAGGGAATGGTGCCGAGACACCACAGTTGGGCGCCTAGGAGCTAGAATTGTCTGGAACTGTTTTCCAACAGTTTTTGACACGAAATGGTGGGTTTTCCTGGAGGGATGCACATCATCGAAGAAGGAGAGGGCATTAGAGAAGCCAAGAAAGAAGAGAGCACTGCAGGGAGCTGAAGAAAAGTGAGATATTTTCTTTTCTTTCATGTCTTTACTTTAAATTCTTTGAGAGGTGCAAGGAATTGTTGTGAAATTGCATGGTGAACACTTTGGGGTGGAGCTTTTCTTCATTTCTCATGGAAGAAGATAAGTTTCTTGTACTTTCATTATCTTTTATTGAATTAATTCATAGTACTTGACGTTGTTTTAATATAAGATGTTTTGCTTTGTAGATTTCTCCATAAAATCTGAGTAGATTCATTGTTTCCTTCCTTTTGTAATGAAATAGCAACATGTGTAGGGATTAAATTATTTTAGAATCATGTTAATTCAATGAATGTGATGGTATTTCATTTGAACATCATTTACGCAATTTGACCAGTTGTAGTGTTAAAATTCGTTGTGAACCCATAAGATCCGAGACAGCTATGGCTTCAATCAACTAGTGAAAACCACATTAATCTATAGGGTGAAGGAAAAGACATCCTTAGGTTAGTGCAAATAGATAGAGAGCTGATTTTAACGGGAATAACTAGGAGGTTTCTAGAGTGACAGATAGAAACAATTCCTATCTTAACCTAGTTTATTTATGCACTTAGAAAAGGGTAAAGAAAAGGGATGCTCCTATTTGTCACAAATTTTAATTATGGGTTCTAGTTTATTTGCACCTACACTTGCTAGTAGTTTCATTACAAGGAGAGGGAACCTTTAATTATCCTGGAATTTCTACTTCATTTAGTCTAGCGTATTTAGTTTATTAGTAACATTAGAATAATAGAAATAGTTTAGTTGAATTCCCTAGCTAACTAAAACTCGAACCTATTTCCTAGCTAAGAATCTTTAAACTTAGTTAGAGTCTTTCTTAATTCATTATAATTGACAGCCTTCTTCGAGGGATCGATATTCGGGACTAAAGAAAGTCTTATATTAGTTGAACGATACGTGCACTTGTTTTATTACCAGTGTGTCGTGATTAACATTGATAAATCTCTGGTGTTAAGTTATAAAATATACTTTAAAATTATAATTTCTAAACCCTAAATCACTAGTTATACTATTGAGAAAGTAGCAGTCAACAATATATAATGTGTTGTGTTGATGATGAGTAAATATTTGTGTTTTTCCTCGTGTGAAAGTGTAAGAATCTGATTATTGTTATATATATATATATATATATATATATATTAAAATTGCTACATGTTTGCGCTCGATTTGTGTCAAAAAATTTTGACGCAAACAACTTTCAGAAAATTCCAACGCTAGTCCACCTAACAGGCAAACTAATATTTGGACACACGATCCGACTCAAATTTGCTTTCACAAAATTGGACGCAATTTGTGTAGATTACTTCTACATCTGCATGAAAGACATCGCAACTGGCTAGCGTCGACATAACCACAGGACACAAAAACTTATGTAATTTTTTTGCATGAGGATGCTAATTGCCTTCAAGACACCACCATTTTTTACATGGACTACGCATCAAATGTGAATATAACAATAATAGAGATCAACATTAATTTTTTTTTTCTATCATTGTTTGCATTGTGCAACAATAATTTGTCTTTCTTATAGTGAAAGCCACTATGCATCTACTTGGTGGTAACATAGTTCCAACAAAATATATATTGAATTTACACATCTAAAAAGAGTAGAAAGAACTTTGTCTCATATTCGGATGAGGGTTTATTCAAAATTTGGGTCACTTTTATAGGATGGCAAAAACTTTATCAAGCATAATTACTTTCAATAGATTAACTAATCATTTAAATGGTTGGATAAATAAGGAAACTAATTTACAATTACATATAAAATTATTGGACATACATAATATAAACACAATACTTTTTATCATATCACTAGAAATCATATAAAGCTTTTTATATTTTCAAATTCTCAATACTTCTAGTCAAATGGTTTTTGATGTACAATTTTGATATTTTAGCTTGTTTTATCAAGTGTTTTCTCTCAAAACTCTATAAACATGACCCTTTTTCAACATGAGAGGGGAGATGAAGCAAAGAGTTAAATTTATACTCTTTTAACAAGCTTAAAGCATTAAACACAATCAATTGTTGATGACTACAACTAGTGACTATTATAGCTCAACTGTTGCCATTTGAATATTGTTGCTCGGATATAATTTTCAAGCTATTATTGTTTGATTATTATTTTAACACAATTAATTAACAGTGATATTTTTTTGGCACTATTATAATATCTGAAGGATTAAATGTTCATATATATTTATATGGTCTCATATTATTTTATTAAAAAGAAGAGTGGAGCTTTATACCTTCAAATACATGATGAATTATTTTGACTAGACTAGTCCCAGTGGATTTTTCCATCAAGTTTTCCATAAAATATTTTTATCATGTCACATGTTTTTTTCTATTTTTTTTTTCCATTTATGTGTGGAATCTTCATGCAAAATTAATACATAAAATTCTCACCTTATCTTCAGGAGTGAGCAGATAACACTAGCTATTTAAATTATTAAATCTGAAATCCTATGAATCACACCTGAGGAATAGAGTGTAGCACGAGAGAGAAGAAAATGTGTGTCTGTGTGAGTGAGAGTGCACTTTATATTAAAACTTCTAGAATTTTTATCACTGATTCATTAGACTTTTACTGTAGAAATGGCTCCTACATTTGTAGACAAAGGAGGATACAAGAAATACAATTTCCTATTTGCCCTTGTCTTTATAGAGGCACTATAGAGTAATTTAGTAAATAAACAAACAAAGATTTAAATACAAGTATAAATGGATAAAATAAATAAATAGGTCATCAACTGATTCTAGCTCTTCCTTCTGATCTGCTATAGGTGGCAGTAATCTCCGAATTGGCAAGAGGGGGTCTGACAGGATACAATGAGCTTAAGGGTCCGTTTGGTGCAGCTTATATATGTGTTCGGCGTTTTCGGATTGTCGGGGTGGCGTTTGAAAAACACGTTCAGACCATCGGTGGAAATACACGCGTAAGGGTTTATACTATTACTCTTTGCTTCGTTCGCTGCTCCGAGCCCCCTACGTTCCGCGTTTAGGGATAGATTACTACTCCGCTACCCTCTTTGATCCTGTCTTGCCCCCTTCGATCTTGTCTCGCCGTCGTTGCCCTAGATCTGTGATCAGGCTCCCCTAATCTCATCTCTGCTCCTTGATTCCGTTTGTGATCAGAATCTTCGATCCCGTGCACCCCTCTGCTTGAAAGTTCTTTGAAATTTCTTTGAAATTTTTGCAGGTATCGTTCTTCTAAAATTTTTTAACTGTTGGGAAATGTTGTGATCGTTGTGTGGGATCGTTCGTATGAAATTTTCTAAGTGTTAGGAAATGCCTGTGATCTCGTCCTGTGATCTCGTCTTCTCGTCTTTGCTCCTCGTTCGTCTGAAATTTCTTAACATGAAATTTTTCTTCAAAACATTTCCTGGGATCGTGGTCGAAATTTTTGTTGTTGGGAAATGTTGTCATATTAAAGATTTGTTTTTCTTCAAAGCTTTGTCTGGGATCCTCATTTTGGCATTGTTGGAATGCAGAGATGTTCCTTTTGGGTGAAATGTTGTTTGGTTGATCTTTATTTGACATTGTTGAATGTTGTCATATGAAAGATCAGTCAAACGTTGTTTGCCTGATCTTTAGTTTGGCATTGTTGGAATGCAGTGAAATTTTCTCTATTGTGGCAAGCTTTTGAATTGCATATAATCCAGAGATGTTCCTTTTGGGTGGGTGATTTTGGCACTGGTAGAATGCGTTAGAACAATCCTATACATGGTATAACATATATCACATTGTTGGTTGTAACGAATGCTCTATCAATTACATGCAATAACTGCAATATGTGGTTGAAAGTATTTGTTGTTGTGTCTGGTTTAATAGCTACATTCGATGAGCTGCATAAAGCTGTATTGGTTAATAGTTTTTTCGGGTTATATGTTTGTGCTGGTTACTAGATGCAGAAAGTTGTATTGGCTTTAGAAGGTTGAACTGGTTACTAGCTGCAAAAATTAAAGATGGAAGGTTTTGATGCATTAGCTTGTATTGTTGTTTCCAGTTTTACCAATTTGATAGCTATGTATTGTTGTTTCCAGTTTTGATGCAAAATTTTTTTGGAGTTTTGGTTTTAAGAATTTCTGCAGCTTGTTTATTTGAGAGCATGTTGCAGTAAGCTTGTACATTTGAGAGCTTATTTGTAGCTATGTAATCTTACAGATTTGCTTAATAAAACTTTCGTGGATTTCTTTCTGTGGATGCAGGTCATTGGCCGAGCCACATAAATCTCTTGTTTACAATTTTTTTTGGTAAATTGGAACGTTGTGGAAATGATGTTGGTTGTCGATGTTTATTTATACGATGTTTATTTTTAGTTTTAAATTGCAAAATATAATTTCATAAGTTGTGGAATTGATATGGATGAAGTTGGGCTATTTTTTTTACACATTTAGCAAATACTTATTTTCCTTGGTTCCTTAGAGTTCCATGTCTAAGACGTCTGAATGGGGTCCCTCCGCAATGTGAGATAAAGAAGTTACCAATATATATTGTGATCTATGTATTAAGGAAATTGAACTGAGGAACAGGCCAACTACGTATTTTAATAAAGAGGGTTGGCAAAATATTGCTAAGAGGTTCAAAGAATTGACTGGAAGAGATTAAGACAGACTTAAACTCAAAAACAAATGGGACCAATTGAAGAAAGAATGAAAAATATGGAAGGAGCTGAAATGTGGCTCTATCAGATTGGGTTGGGATCCCGTTAAACGAACTATCGATGCATCATATGAATGGTGGGCTGAAAGATTGGAGTACTAAATACAAATGCCTTTTCTTAATTTTATTAATTTTTAGTTAATACCTAAACTCCTCTAATAAATGCCTTATATTCCAGGTAATGCCAACTGCCAAAAAATATAGGCAGTGCGGAATTGAGCCAGAGTTCGAGGAAAAACTGGACATAGTGTTTAAGGGGTTGTCGCGACTTGAAAGAATTCATTCAACCCAAGTGAAATGAGATTTTCAGAAATACTAGATGACTTGCCACCTGAATAGGTCATAGCTGATGATGAATGACATAGTATTGACCAAAAGGAGATTGGAGAGTTCAGTTCCATGTCCAAGAGGCCTAGGCTTGACAGGAGGAGGAAAGAGAAGGATAGTTTCTTTAAAAGCTCATTTTATGAACTAATTGCTGCTTTTTCAGCTCCACCCCCCCCCCTGACAACACCATCTGGGACTGCGTTGTCATTTTAGACACTATTCCAGAAGCAGCTACTGATATACGCTTTCAAGCAAAATGTGTTAAAAAACTTGAGGACCCTACTCGTAGGCAAATGTTCATGGCCCTACGGCCCGAGCTGCACCTTGAATATTTACGCATTTTAGTAGAAGAATGAGACTGTTTTGTAAAAACCTGTCAGTAGATGTATTTCATTTTATGTACTTCATTTCTAGATGTTTTATATTTCATTTGATGTACTTCATTTCCTGATGCTTGGATTTTCATTTTATGTACTTCATTTATTGATGTTATGTATTTCATTTATGTCATTTTCCAGATGCTTTCTTCACTAGATGTATTTGATTTATGTCATTTTTTGCTAAATTATTTCATCTTAATGAATTTATAACTTTAGGATGGATCCACTACGAGAACGTCATAAAATAATGGCATGGGTTGCAGTAATAGCGATATTATTGTTGGAATATTAACGCTCCAGCACTAGACTGATACCACACATGACGTCCTCATATGTTGGGGACAAATGGGTGGGTGAGATGCTTGTTGGACATCCAATAAGGATCAGTAGCATTTTTCGAATGAGTGCACCCATTTTTATGGATCTTCTACATGACTTATGTTGTAACCATGACCTCCAAGGTTCTTCTAGAACGATCACGTGAGAGGTCTTGGCTATAACATTATATATTCTATCACAGAATGAATCAGTTAGAGGAGCTATGAAGCGATTTTAGCATTCCTCGGAAACAATTAGTTGATACTTCTACAAAGGTATACAAACACTTGTGAGTTTATCTACACAAAACATTAAGCCATCTGATCCATCGTTCCCAACTATTGCTGAGCAAATTGCTAATGATCCCCGTTGCATGCCATATTTCAAAGTAACTTTGATTAGTTTGTTACTTTTGCTTCAATACTCGTGCAATTGCTAACTATGAGTTACAGAACTGTCTTGGAGCAATCGATGGTACCCATGTGGTTACCCGACTACCAAGTCATAAAAGGATCGTGTATATTGATCAGAGTGGTAAAACTAACCAAAATGTGATGGCAGTGCGTGACTTCAACATGTGCTTCACATTTGTAATAACGGGGGGGGGGGGGGGGGGAAGGGCATGGGCCAGTCTTTTTTTTTTCCTATGCAACTAGGAATCAAACACAGTGTTCCCCTCACACACCTCTAAGTTTGTTCATCTTAATTAAACATCTTGTTACTTACATTAATTATTTTTAATTAATATTATCTTTCATAACAACAAAGTATTATTTGGTAGATACTGGGTATCCGATGCTAAGGGGCTACTTGAAGCCCTATCCAGACACCAGATACCATATTCCTGATTTTAAGCAAGCAAGTGGCACTATTCGTGGCAAAAAAAAATATTTAACAAACGACACTCCTATTTACGGGGGGTTATTGAAAGAAAATTTGGAGTGTGGAAGAAGAAATGGGTTATCCTACGTGATATGCCCTCGTATTCATTTCTCAAACAGATGCATATTGTGGTGGCCACTATGACACTTCACAACTTCATCCGACGACATCCCTCTCATTTAGATACGGACTTCTATATTGCTGATGATGATCCAATTATTGACTCCCTAGAACCTTCAAGATCTCTAGCTAATAATGAGGATGAGTCTACTGAATATGAAACTCATGATGGTGAGGGTGCAGCCGAGATGGCTGCTCTGAGGGAGTCTATAGCAGATGCTATATATGGCAGCTAATCCAGCAAGTTTTTCTTTTCTTCGTATATATGTAGATCTATTTTTATGTGTATTTTATTTTTTGGGATAAGTTCTGACATTCGTTTTTTTTAGGTTTTTTTGCAGTTATACAAATATGTCTTCTAGGATATCAGTTACAAACAGAGATATTTTGTGTTATATTTTGTGTTATGGTGGACTACCGTCTCCGTTGCTCACGTCACGTCAGTCTCATAGCTTTGGGAGGCATTTTTACGATTGTCCCAAGGGTGTTTCAGCTCATTGTGGTTTCTTCTGGTGGGCTGACAGTCCCACATATTACACTGCCAACAGTCATGGGAATCTGATGTTTTCCCAAGTTGATAGTGCAGATGAGGACAGGCGTAGCCAGAGTTCGAAATGAAATATTTGAATATTTTTCATTGTAGTTGTACTTGTATTTGTCCTTTTTTTATTTATTCTGGTACTCATGAGAGTGTGAGAACTGTATGTCGTCTTTTGGAACTGATCTGTGATGATTGTATGCTTCTACACTATATTCTTCTGTACTACCAATAAACTATTCTGAGTAAGCTTCCCCCAAACAGTTTTATCAGACAGGGGCAAAAATGTCATTTAACAACCAATAAGCTAATCTGAATAAGCTGCCCCAAACAACAAATCAGATTATTCTGATAATCTGCAGATTATCAGATTATCAGAATAATCTGTTTATCAGCAGATTATAAATAATCAACAGCTGCGCCAAACAGACTCTAAGTGGTCGTTCAACTAAAGTTATCTAGTGGCCAACAAAATCTTAGATCGTCTTTGAATTCTGCACAGAGAGGTTGAATGTTTCTGGCCCACGTGTTGTATGCTTTAATTATTGGTGGTCCTCTTTTGACCAATCAAATTTCCTAAAGTCCTGATTTATTTTTGGTGCACATAAATTATTCTCCTCTAAATTTTACACTTTTATAGAGCTCTCCTTTCCCTCAATCTTAATATTATTAAGAAAATTTAATTCAAGTTTATGTTATATAACTCAAAATAATAATTTAATTCAAGTTTATGTTATATAACTCAAAATAATATCTTAATAATAAAATCAAAACCTTAAAAAGAAAAAAAAATTCTTAAAAAGTTTAAAAATGCTTGACGGCTGTCGGAAGGAGAATGCGATGCATATGATGGATGGGTGGATGAAATCATGCATGATGACATCGTACATTCGCTCCAACACTCGTATGTGCGGGCAATGGGGCCCGCACGACAACGCATTCTCCGTCGATTCTGATCTGAATTTTATATCCGACGACGGTCAGAATTCAATTTTTTATCATCGGACAGTAGGGACGGCGACACAACGATCCCCGTCGGTGGGGCCCGCGAAGGAGGTGCACGTGATTCCACAGAGCGGTGTGGTACCATGAATTGATGGATGGCTCAACACGATACGGTACCAACGACAACTCGTTTCTCGAGACTTTTATAATTAGGCTCGATAAAAATTTATTTTATCACTTAATCTCTCTTAATAAATCCAATATGTTTTTAATTATCTAGTTTTAGTGGAGGTGGGCCCACCTACTATATTTTCATGAATATTTAGAAATTTTTTATTTGTTTTATAGCCATATAAAAAGGAAAATTTATAGCATGTAATTTTTTAAAATGATAATATTATTTTGGATGTGAAATAAAAGTTTTTGAGTGTTGTACGTGTAAATATAGAAGTTTAGGTATGAGGTATGTAAATACATCATAATTATGTTCTATGCATGTGTTGAATCCTTGTATGTTTGTGATTCACACCAATGAATAGGTCGTAAGATAGGAGGGGGGAGAGAGGGAAAAAGAGGGAAGTGTACGGTGATGAATAGTAATTCAAATTGTTGATTAGCATTTTTTTCATGAAATGATCCCCTTATTTATAAATTAGGGGGTAGAATATATAAAATTACATGTTTGTCACTGTTTTAATGGGGTTATTACATGATATTTTATGCATTTTATGTATATATAAACCTTTGGTTCGGTTAACTTATGACTTGATCGATTGAAATCAGTTAGTTTTGGTTTAGCAAGTTTTGTTCATCTGATTGTGCTGAATCTAGGTTGTCGGTCAGCCCTTGATGGACTTTAGGTCGACAGGACTTAACTCAATCAGCTTGGTTTTGTCGATAAGCTATTCTAATCTAATTGTCGATTATTGATCCCTTAACAAGGAACTCTTGTCTGGAGGGCAAAGTTAGGCTATCAGGCAGATGATGAATCACCGTAATTTGATAGATTTCTCACTCCTTGACAAGGCGATCATTGAGGATGCTTTATGTGATTATATTATGGCTAGATCTCGTCAGTGAATAAGGAATTGTAAGTACCTAAGAATGTTGAACTCTTCTCTTGAGTCCGGTTGTGGCGATGAACAAGTTGATGCCCTTGACTCAGCTCGATTGACCTTAGTCTTTGGTTTAGATGGCCTGCGTTTGGTAGGCCTCTTGCCCCGGTTCAGAATGCTGCACCTGATCAGGCTGGTATTTTTAGTATTCTGCTAGGGCACCCTTATTCTTTCTTTAGTGGACTCTTAGCCTTCCACCCGTAGAGCCCTGGTCTTTCGTTTATAGGCCCTCCTTAGCTGCACTCCTTTTTACTTAATTGTTCCATTGGACTTCCTTGAGATTCTTGCGGCTCTGTTTGGGGTGGCTTTTCTCACGCGGCGCGACAACAAATCGCGAAACGGAGACATGTATATGATGTACATATTTTAGTCCTCCAATTCACTTAATTTTTAAAAGTGTCAACGGTGGTAAGAATAAAAGAATTAAAGGCAAAAATAGATTCATTTATTTTGTAATCAGAGCATTTAATTATTGCACTCCCTGGAATTTTGTGCCCATAAATCGTAATTGATGCCATTACTTATCACATTTTCTATTGTGTTTCTTGTGTTTTAGTTAATCGATTCTTAAAATTTCTCCTTAATGAGTTGTCAGAAACGTTTGAATGATGCTCCTAGCACAAAATGATGAAAAGGTCTTTTGGATTGTATGTTTTGCGACCTAGTTCTGACGAGAAAAATAAGTAGGAAGGACAGATGAAGTGGGTTCAACCAAATCATTTCAAGGCCTTCAGCGGGAGAAGGATCAAGCAAAGGACATGAGTATATTGGGCGGCCAGGCTGCGGGCACGTCAATCCAACCTCCTACGGTAGTCGATGACCAACTAACTGACATTCCTCTTGCACGGGAATTCGTTATAGCACGTTTATCAGGGGCCAAGAAGTTCTTGGAGCTCTGTTAGTAGCTGAGGGGCAAAAGGACCGCGACCTCTCCACCTTCACTTGGTGTGAGCAGTTTTTCACTTCAGTGGACTGATGTGGATCGGCTTCTTGGTATAAGAAAACTTGATCTCTTGTGGTTAGAAAAGCTTTATTCATGTTTTTTGACGCTTGCTCTTTGATGCAGAAGGTGTGATCCTTATTGTCAACTCACCGTTGGAGGATGATGGCCAGGGTTCAACTCTAAGGCCAGTTCAAGCCACTTCGATGTTAGATCGGTGCAAGGAGAATACGGCCAACCGCCCGACCAGACTCCTTGCAACCCAATAAAAGTTGACCACGAGCGGAGGCTGTCTTCTGGGTTGCTAGGTCATAAAATTCTGAGTTTGATTGTTACTCATAGCTACTTGTATAATTTGTGCTATTACTATGGAATAAAATGATTTCTACTATCAATGTTGTATCAACAGCATTGCCCAATTATTTTAGGCTGATTAAATAATGTCTTCCAAGAAAATACTAAACCTATTCATATTGATTTGTAGCTTAAATGATGAGGTTGTTTGCTCTATTAATTTTTTTTATATGATGCTTTTCTCAAGGTCAATCACTGATATCTTATCAAATCATATTTTCTAAGTCATTTTCTTGAGATGCATACTAAATTCAAGTTGTTTCATTAAATTTCTTTGAATTTTAGAAAAAAACATTAATATTATTAAGAGAATTAAGATCATCTGATTATTGCATAGTTTTATCATTAATTAGTGAGTGAATTCTTTATCATTTAAATTTTTTATGGATATTTTTCTCTACCTATATATAACCAAGCATATATCATCCAAAAGCAATTTTTTGCTCTAATAAATTATTATTATATCTCAGGTATAGATTAAATACTTTAAATTTGATATTTCATCAACAAATTTTTATCGAAAAACATCTCGATGCATTTTTTAGTAAAAATTTTTCAAATTCAAATTTAAAATCATCTAAGCCTCAATTTCAGCAAGTTTATAGTCAAGCTAGCTGTCTCAATAAAATGAACCCAACGATATCAAAGTTGGTTCAATCCACGTGTAATCAAGCCCATATCAAGCTATTGAAGCATATTTGGAGGTGTTGAGTCATCAATTGTATGGTCAAATGAACTCCGAATGTGATATATTTATAATCAAATTGAGTATCCTGACAAGAGAAATCTGAAGATCCTAAGATTTCTCAATTCTAAGAGAATTAAGATACTCAAATCATTAGAAAAATCCTTTTGATCAAGTGAGATCAATATAGGGTTGTCTGATCAGGTGATTGGAGAAGTTATGCACCAAAATACTAAAATTCCTCTCCCCCAAAGAGTATAAATAGACCGATTCTCTTCATTGAGGGGATAAGGAGAAGAAGAGGAATTATAAAACTAGCTATAGACTGAAGACCTGATATTGAATCCCAATCTCTGTAGTCCCTGACCACCATCCATCACCGTTGACAATCCTTATTTATTAAACATCATATCACATAATTTTTTATAATGGATAACACCTTCATTGAAGACCACTGATAACTTCTGGCAACTATAGATGTCGAACACCATCGACAAATACTTGTCGACCACCTTCGGTAGTTACTGCCTACTGCAGCCAATCTCTGGTTGTAGGTGACCACTACTTATAACCATCGTAGTAAAATAAGACTATTGTTCCTAACACGTCATTTTTTTTTGCATTGTAAAAGTATAAGTGCAATGGTCAGTGTAAATTATAATTTTGTCCTCTCCGTAAAAAGGAAACCATTCACCAACAACAACCTATATGGCCAACTAATAATATTGTGGTCACTAACTATGACATATGTGAATAATAACTACTACTACAACTTTCAACTATGATCTATGTGACCAACTAATGCTATTATAACCGCTAATTGCAGACTCTGTGACCAATTGACTTTATTACAGCTTCCAACTATGACATATGTGACCGCTGTTACAATTGCAGTCACCAAAAATGTTTTTTGTGGCCAACTAATGCTATTAAAACTTCCAACTACGTCTTATATGACCAACTGGAGTGTTGCAATCACCAACTACTGCATATATAGTCAACTATTAATGTTACATCTTTCAACTATAACATTTGCGACCAACTACAACTGTTACAACTTCGAACTATGACATATGTGACCAACTAACAATTTTGTAGTTATCAACTATGGTCTTTGTGACGGAATACTACTGGTGCAAATTCTAATTACAACTTTTATGACCAACTGTTACTATTGCGACCACCGACCTCAACCTTTATGACAAGTTACTTACCATTGTAATAACCAACTGCGACATTTGTGTTTAACTTTTGCTATATTATAATCAATAATCACGTTTGTTATATAATAAATAACTACGTTTGTTGCAGCTCAATCATAGCTATGATAGCTGAACTATTATTAAACATCCGTGTTTTTTAGCTTTTTAATTTCATATTATCTAATTCAGAAGAAAAGTTGACATATATGCTTAAAATTTTGTAGTAGATTATTTTGACTTGGACTCGATCTTATATATTTTTTCGTACAAAAAATCTCATATTTCCACATATCTGTATGCATAATTTTTATACAATACTAAGACATTAAATTATAATTTTAGCATGCAACAAAATTAAATAATTGAGATGAAATAATATTTTAAAAGAAAATATTTTTAAATATATGAAGACATACAAATTACTATTTTGACATTGATGCAAATCTTTTAGCATTTTTCTCTTTAGACATAAATCAGGATCATAGCAGCAGGTGATCGGGCCCCAACCCCGGTAGAATTTAAGAATGTATTAAAAGCCGAGCCCAGTCGGTCATACCTTCGGGTAACGTTACCTCCTCCGACACCCTCCTTTTATTTCGCAGTTCTCCACCGACGTCGGATTATTCGAAGCTCCAGTCTCTATGAAATCTAGGCCGTACAGATCTTCCCTCCAAGATAGCTCAGAAAAGCCACCTTAATGTCACGGACAAATAGTCCCACATCGGCTAGGTGTAAGACCGAAAAATAGTATTTAAGTCCTGGGCTGCCCACCACCCATAAGAGCTCTTTTGGGAGGTGACAAGTGGTATCAGAGCAGATTACTGCCTTCCAGATGTGTGGACTCTCCATGGTCCAGTGGGACCCTCGGTGAAGCCGATCTGTGACGAGGGCGTCACGTGATTGGGTGGAGGAGAATGTCACGGACAAATAGTCCCACATCGGCTAGGTGTAGGACCGAAAAATATTTAAGTCCTGGGCTGCCCACTACTACCCACAAGGGCTCTTTTGGGAGGGGGCAATCTCTCTTTCTCTCAACAGTCATTGTCTCTCTCTATCCCCACTCTTCAGGAAATCTGGATGTATTCAGAGTCCAATAACGATATGTCATGTGTCAAGCGGGCTCCACAATTGTATTATGATGGAGCAAGCTTGACATGTGCATCCCATTATTGGACTCCTAACACAAACAACTTTAAGATTCCTGACGTAATATTATCTTGTAAAAACTGTATAATTTCTTAAGGTAAAAAAAGCTTTGAAGAAAAAATATGCAAGAAAAATATAATAAAATTATTTTTTTATTATATTTGTTACATCCCATTTCTTATGAAATTACAAATCTAGCGTTTAAATTTTAATTTTTACTTTTCTACCACCCAAATCCTGCAAATCACATAAAAAATAGCACCATTATAACTTTTAGAAGGTGAAGTATACTATTTCATGCATAGAAAAGGGGACATGCATGTAAAAATTAAAGTTTAGATGTTAGATATGTAAATACATCAAGATTGAGTGGTATGTATGTAAATCTTCTTCTTTTTAAGCAATGGAAATGATAATACTTGTTGTGCGTGAAGTTCAGAGAGTGTTTGATTGTGAGAAAACAATTGCGTATGTAAGCCGTACGCAGCGCTGCGTACGTCAGGATTATACAGAAAGTACATGGCGGTTATATCCGGTTATTTATGTTCCACGGTTCTGTTTTCATATATTTGTAGGTTACAGGTAGGTTACGAAGAGATTACAGAGAATATAACGCCGATACAACCCTCCTGTACGTTCCGTATAACCCTGACATACTTAGCGCTGCGTATGTCTTATGTACGCAAATTATTTCCTCGATTGTGGGTTAGAGCTGCGGTCAGTAAATTATTTTGGGAAAAAAAAATTGTAGTATAATATAGATTAAGGCTGCGTTTGGCGCAGAGTTTTACATGCGGCGAGGAACCACGCCGTGATTTTGTTTGCGTTTGGGGCCACAATTGAGTTGCGGTGGGACGTGAAATCGATCGAACGTAGAACACGAACATTACCTAAGACTAGAGATAATTTAACAATAAGCCAATCATATACATATACATTAGTATAATTAAATAAAGGGCCGGCTGTTTATAAAAATAATAAATATATTTATTTAGGATAGTTACATACAGACCACCTGAAATATTGATATTTACAAATTAACCATTCATGCGATTATTTTAAGCAAACGAACCGATGTATTCACGCATGTCCAGATCAAACTATTGAGAATTTGATTAGAATGAAGTACAAGGGTTGGTGTTTTATCATAAATTTTGATATTTTGAGTAAGAATTTGAAAAAATGGATGAATGAGGGTGGTTGATTTGTGAAAAACAAGTTTGGGATGGCCTTTATGTAATTGATCCTTTACATTTTTATTTGGCCAAATGTCTACCAAGCTAAACTTTGGACATAAATAAATTTATATTCTAATATGAGAGACAAAGACTAATATCGTTGAATCTCTCAATCCTCCAAACCCTAATTTTAGTAGGCATAAAATGATAACAATAAAAAGCCTAAGGGCGATTTGATTTGTTACAAAAGGAGTGCGTCGCATTTCTTTCGTAGGAGTTTAGAAAACTTCCAAGTTTTTGTTAAGAAGAATTATAAATACAAGAGTTAATTCCTTAGTTCATTTTCTGTGTATTTGGAATTCTCTCGATTTGACAGCATTACAAATACACAACTTTATGTAAGGTATTGAAGGTTGATGCCACTGTTGGCTGGTTGTCGCAGTCGCCCGAGGGGCCACCCCACTCATTAGTTATCGTTGTAGTCGTTTGCAGCCTGCTTTACCCTCCAGCTGCTGTCTTCGTTGTCATCGCCCTTGGCTATCAATAATAATTCATGTAAGATCCCACTTATTTAAAAATATGTTATTTTCATTCCACTTTAAACGAAACTAAAAACAAAATGAAATTAGTCATATATTTATTTTATATTGAATCAAAAAACTCTATAGTATTGCAAATGCAATACATCACTTTTAAAGTGCATTTATTTTATATTGCATTATATTTCAGTAAATCAAGTATACCCTAAATTTGAGAACTTGCTATCCAAGAAAATATTTTAGGCGCCTAGCACTTGAATGATTGCCTCCAGTGATAAGGAGCTTAACACAAAGTGACTAGACCTTAGTGCCTAAGCAGTGCAAGATTTAAATAAAAAACTTTGCTCTAATTTAGGATATGTTTTAGGCATCTGCAGTTTATTGAAAAGCAGCTGTGAAGCTGCTAAAAAATAATTTGATGTTTAAAAAGCTGCGGTGGTTATGATATATATATATATATATACATATATATTTTTTGAAAAAAGTCATACCACTGCTAGAAAGCTGTCATCGCACCTAGCCAGGGCCGGTGGAAAAACATAGAATTTAGTGGTAGCTTTTTGAAAAAAACTACCAAAATGCAGTTTAAACAAACATATAAAATTGTGGTACTGTGTTGCAGTGTCACTACACTGCTGCCCCAAACAGACCCTTTGTGGTGGTTCTTTCCTTTTTTAACACAAACATATATAATTGTGGTACTGTGTTGCAGTGTCACTGCACTGCTGCCCTACTAAACAGACCCTTTGTGGTGGTTCTTTCCTTTTTTAAAGCCAAATTAGAGTACAAAGTTCCTAGTTCAAACTCTCATAAATTTCACAAAAAATATTTGAACTTGAGAGGACGAGAATGGAGATCTTTTTCTTCTTTATAAAACTCAAGAGCACAAGTTCAATAGATTAAAATAAAATTCTTAATTTTAATGAGGATGAGGGGTGCCCTTGAGACAAACAAGCACATCATTGAGAAAAACTCTACCCTCATTAATCAGAGGAGCTCTATGTATAGCATCATGGTTCAAAACTAAATATCAATATACATTACAACAACACTAAAAAATAAAATAAAATGCTTAAAGTAAAGAGAGTAAATTAAGTAGTCCATAAGATGCCAAAGATAGATAAATACTAGACTAAACATTATTAAAAGATAGATTATACAAAGTAAATTTTAGGTAAATATGGATTTACATACATATATTATTCAATTTTTATTAATTTTAAATAAACATTATTAATAGAAAGATTATACAATATTATATATATATATGAGATTTACATACATATTATTCTATATATATATATATATGTAAATATCATATAAATCCTCTTCCTTTTATGTTACTTGTTGTGATATCATAAAGAAGGAGTTTGTTAATGCTATGAAAAGTTTCTTTATGGGGGCTGATCCTACTAAATATTTCAACTCTGCCTTGATTGTTCTTATTTCTAAAGGAAATGACAAAATTACTTGTGATAACATTCGCCCTATCTCTCTCACAACTGTCATCTCAAAGGTTTTGAGTAAGATTATTATTAATACGTTGCAACCTATATATATGAGATTTACATACATATTATTCAATTTTTATATATCTATATATCTAATTCCTATAGTTTAATATTTATCAAGATAAAAATTTAATGTCATAATCACATCAGAGCATAGTATAAAGGTATATTCCACATTTAACATTAATCTTGGATATAATTTTGATTTGATATAAAAGGTTTGAATATCATACAATTAATTATAATAAATTAAATGTAAGATATATAAATACGAAAAAAAAGATATATTAATACTTAAGAAAATCGGCTAAAGTGTGAAAACTAGAAAAACAGAATGAAACGAGTAAAGTTTAATATTCTTATGATTTTTGTATTATTTTTTCCTATTTATTTAAATTATTTTTTGTATGTCCGAAATGTGACAGCACGAATCTCGAGGAAATTCAATAAACTACAGGTGAAAAGAACTATCAAGAATGACCCACATAAGAAAGATTAAATATCATATCAAAAAGAAACTAAAAAGCCTAATTGACCAACCATAGTTCACTGCGAGTAGGATTTGAAGTCGGCCGAACGAAGGTTGCCAGGTCAAAGATCAAGAACACCAAAACAAGAGAAGGTATCGGCCCAACTTTCATGCGAACACCGCCAACCTCCTCATAAGCAACTCCAAGACTCTCTAAGGGTCCTAAAATTCTCATCGACCATGACACTTCACAAGTACACTAGAAGGGTCTCTTATCAAGAGAAAGGTTATCTGTCGGGTCAAGATGATCTACCCTCTGTCCGACAGCCTAATCTCATCATGTCGACGGGAGCGCTTCTCACGTAGGAGTCGACAATTGACCACCGGACCAAAGCAACTTATCGATCGACCGAGTGAATATTCGAGTGAAAGAAAGACAACCAAAGCGATCAGTTGCCCTATGCTTTTTAATTCTTTTTAAAAACTCAAAGTCGTCAACTTGTCTATTTATATATCATTGTTTTATTCCCTTATTCGAATAAATCACTCTCTTCGATGATACAGATGATTTGAAGAGGATATGAATAAAAAAGAATGATATACAACAACAAATGGACAAATAATTTTAAAAAGAAATATGGAAGGCTTATTTATGGATAATCTTCGTGCGATAAGTTAAGAGCATATGTCTGAACAAGAACGGATCGAAATATCTCGAAACATGGTATCCACAAAGAAAATCCCTACATGAACCACCATAATCAGAGAACCAAAAAGAACATTTTTATTCTTGGAGCAAGAGCACTTTCAAAGGAATGTTTCCCTTTGGTTAATTACAACTTGGGGGTACCTAAGAATACTCTTGATAAAAGTGGTTTCGTTTATATTATTATAACTTGGTGCAAATATAACATTAAATGAGGGTTACTTCATATGGGAATACCACGATGCTTTTAAATCTCTTACTAAGCCGCATGGTAAAGAGTGATCTCTCATACCCCAAATGGGTAGTGGCTCATAGGCATGTGAAACCTATGAAATAACTAAATCATCTCGACGAGGATATCACAATGCTTCAGAGATTTCCTGGTCATAAGGGCAGAGGGTGAATCATCATATCCCAAATAAGCGAAAGCTCAACAGTAATCAGGTCTTCAAGGCAGTACCAACGAAGTCACAAAAGAACGACATACCTCAAAATAGCTCAACAAATGGAAAGGTAAAGTAATCCTTAAGCAGTTAGACGTAGTTGTGTCAGGATACCACAATTCAGTATCTCAAGACACTAAGACCCCAAGTCTACTTGGTCGTGAATGTAGTCGATCCAACGAAATTGGAGACTCCTTATGAATAATTCATGAATTGCGTCATCCAAGGAGATCTCACTAACCCTAAGGTCAAAAGAAGAAAACTCTAAGTCCTATGACCTATGCAGGTGGAGCTCAAATAAGTGAGATTTATATTTGTCAAGCAAATGATAGGTCAAATGCCTCAAGTAAAAAGGTAAAAGAAGAGGTCCAGCTACAAAGCTAAAGAACAGTCACCACAAAAAATTATATCCCGTCTAGGTCTGAGAAGCCTCTAACACCATAATTGCGCTAAACAACCACCTACTTCTCTTCGGAACATACAAATATGATACAATTATCTAAAGAAATCCTATGCATAGAGGCCTTAACAAATGACTTAAGAAATGTCCATGCCATGCAAACCATTTTAAAAGCATCTCGAAGGCCATGCAGAAAAGTAAAGTGTGGATTTTAAAATCTTGAATTATTTTAATTCTAAAATTTGATTAATCTTAATCTTTTATTATTAAAATTTTGGAGAAAAATTTACAATATTAGGGTCCTTAAAAAACATAGATTATTTTTTATGATCATTCTTAGATAAACAACAAAAAAAAAAAGAAACACAAAAAAGAAGCTTTCACAAAACAAAACTCAAGGCAAACCAAGCAAAATATTAAGATTGGCCGGTGTTGCTGGGTCCACTACATCGTTTAGAAAAGCAATAATAGCGGTCAAAATCCACATATAAATGTCTGGTCCTAATTTTAGACAGTAGTATAACTTTAGATTTAAGGTATGGGACACGAGCAACTGCTCCTGACCCCCAACATATGGTTCAACACGTCATCCACCTCAGAACTCATGCCCGTATCATGTTTCTGATACAGACTCAATCCTAAGACTATCAAATACATGATGAAATAAAAAAGGACACGATCTACAAAAAACTTTGCACGGGCTATATCATGCAACACATATGAGTCATGTATGGCGGGAGAAGCTAAACAACATTTGCAAGAAAGGGTCGGCGTTTAATCATGATATTGCCCCTTCTTTATTAAACTAGTGTGTGTGTGTGTATGTTTAGGCAAAGCTCCCTACAAGAGAAAACCATCCCTAATATATTATTGCACATTTATACACTCAGTAAACACACAAAAGCACAAGCAAAGTGATGTCTGGCTAGGGCAACCAACCCAGCAAAGAATAAGCACTACACATAAAAAACTACCTAGTACCCTAGCCCTAGCCTAGCCTGGCCCACAATATACCAACTAACCAGCATCTAAGTGCTCGGGATAAAGTCTTCGAGTATGTATGAATTTAACGGGGTCATCACACTAGTTACAAATCTTTTTTCATCATACAAATGTCAAATGTTCCAACCTCTCCATGAAGGGTACTAAGAGAAACATGAATTCCGATCGTTTAGGGTTGGGGCTAAGGCTTTTGCAAGGATATCACTTATATTCGTAGGGGATTTATCCAAGAAGGTCGCTATGCTAGCAGTTTTCTCTAGGAGAACAACAACATAGCCCAAATCATTCTCTAGCACAATCCTAATGCTAGCTCAGGAAAGAAAAATGCAAGGGAAAAAGTGTATGACCTACGCGATGTTTGATGACATCCTCAGTTGCAAAGATGAAGCTATCCTTAAGTAGGAGAGTAGATCCTCTCCCCTTTCTCACAAGTGCGAGAGAAAGCTCACACTATGTAAGAGATGATGATTTCTTCCCTTCTTCAAAGTCGTGTAGAAGCTCTCCTTTTGGAACTTTCTTTGCTCTTGATATCTTCTCCAAGGATCGATGGCGGAAAAGGAAGAAAAGGATGAAGAAACTAGATTTTTGGTGGAAGAAAAATGGAGGGAAGAAGAAAAGAAGAAGGTGTTCTTCTTTGCTTGATCTTCTCTCCAAAACTCTCTCCTCTCTTCCAAGTTCTCTCAAACCTCCCTCTCTTTTTCAGGAAATATGGGAAGAAGAAAAGAGAATAATAAGCACTCTTGGCGTAAGAGGGAAAGGAAATCAGAGAAAATAGGAAAAAAGAAAGAAGAAGAAGAAGAAGTTGTTCCTCCTCATTTGAGCTCTCCTTTCACCAGAAAATCATGGAAAATGCAGGAAGAAGAGATGAAGCAAGAGGCACTCTTAATGGAGGAAAGAAAGAAAAACAGAAAAATAGGAAAGAAAATGCCTCCTTCAGAAGTCTCTCTTATTCTCTTCCTAGAGCTCTCTATCTCTCTCAGTTTGAAAAAAGTGGAGAAGTCCTCTCAAATGAGTTATTCCCTCTATTTTGTTTGGTTTATCTAGACTCAAAATTTCCTATTGCAAACACTAGGCTCTGGCCGATTCACCTGTTTGACATAGGCAGCAGAAGACTCCAAGTCTCAAGAAAATGGCAAAAATTTGATATGATCTCTCATGGGAACTATGCAAAAGTTTCCCTTAATGGTCCCCTCTATCTACGCTGAAATGAGCTGAAGTGGTGACATTTAACAGAGAGAAGGAGTTGGGCACATATGTGCTTGTTTACTTGGTTTTGTGACATTTGATTTGGCACTTATGCACCAATGGGAGGTGCATACCTGCCTCCCTCTCTGCCTGGGAGTGATCCTGGGTGCTTCTTGGCACATAGGCGTCAATTGGAAGCACGAGGCGTTAATAGAGAGCAATAAGTATCCCATTCTCCGTTTACTCGCACTAAAGGAGTGTTCTCTATATGCTTGGGCGCATATGTGCCCATATTTAGGCACATAGGCGTCGACATTGCTGGTAGTCGCTCATCCACATTATAAATTTATTTAATTTTTTATTCTTTCTTTCTTCTCCCATTCTTCACCAAGGCTCCCCGCGGAGGATTTATATGAACCGTCAGACCTCTGGAGGATATGTAGGGATGAAAGTAAGCTCTCCTACATCCAGGTTAACATCTGGGGTGCGCACTATCAAGAAAAAATTGCTACCCAGGGCTAGGTACAACTCTGTCCGTCTAAAAGTCAACTTAGCGCTCGGATGTCTGTAGGATAGTTTTGACCAATCCAAAAACTACAAGAAAATTATGTGTCACTAAAATACGATCCCGTAAATCAAAATGAACATTATGGAGGCTTTAATTTGGGGATTTGATGCCAACAAGCATCCCGTCCCCTACGCGAGCAGACCAGTCTAAAACCCGACTTTTCCCAAAACATGAGTGAGAGAGCTTGATGGCTACCCTTGACTACGGGAGGCTTCAAATAGGTGGAGTATGAGCTCTTAACACCAAGGTAGACATTAAACATGTCCCACATCGGAATTAACGTCACCCTATGGCGACTTCTCCCGAATAGGGCTACATCGATACCGATCCTAGCTCCGTGCTCGAGGTGCATACCGGATGGTCCAAACGGCTGTCCTAGGCTATGAGAAGCTTTAAACAATCCTATAACACTCAAGCAGACATCAACATATATGACATCAAAAAGTGATCCCAACACCCTAACTTAACAATGTCGGTCGAACAAGATCCTTCCATATCTAAGAACTACCAAAATCAACCAGTCGAGTAATAGGGTAGCCGAGCCATAGCCACATTTATTTTTAATATTTAAAATAGCGTTTAACCCCCTCATAAAAGCAACGACAGACAACTAAGTAATTGTCCACTTTTGATGCCTCCATAAGCCTAATTATTTTTAGCAAATTTTTTCTAATTTGCTTTTCATGCATGAAACATAACTATCCATAATATAAAAAACCAATGGTTGAATATCATGAAATACCTTTTAAGACAAATATAAATACATAAAAATTGTGTGGTATGTCTGGAAATTTCCCAAAAATTAAATTTTTGTAGGGTTGAAATCATATAAAAAAGCTTCTGGAATAAAACTGTAATAATTAATTAGTGCTATTTATTAATGGATAGATCTTTCCCCTATCATTAAAAGTCAACACATTTATACCTTAATCTACAGATGAAACTAATATCTAATATTATTTTTATAAATATATTAGTTAAATTGATAAAAAAAATTACATATTATTACCAACATTAATGCTTTTAATTATTTAAAAAGAAAATTACATAAGCACCCCACAATTCTTATGTAATTATAAATATAACACGAAAAACTTTATATTTATATTTATATAGTACTATGGTACTACCATAGTAATCTATCTTTGTTGTTATCTAAAGTTTTCGTAGGATTTATCTCCTTCAGTAACATTGTAAGTTGGTTAAAACACTCTATAGGCATATTATAATTTGATTTAATGCTCAACATTATAGGCACTATTGATAACTCTGAATGTGTGGTGTAACATTCCTGTAATTGTAGTTGTGTAGCATTCAACAAATGGTAGAATCGTTGTGCTTCACTTTTCGGTGGTTGATCATCCTTAGAAATATTCTCAGCAAAATGAGCTCTGCTTGCATCAAAAACCATTTGTTCAAATATGCTAGGATTATATTCAATTGGAGGGGCAGAATTTGATAAAGAACCAATATGATTATGCTTAACAACTAGTTCATACTCTCCATGTGCAGTCCAGTATCAATAATTAGGTTGAAAACTTTCTTGGTACAAACCCAACTTGACTTCATCTGGTGTAGAAATTCTTGATTTTTATGCTTCGCACATGAGCATCTAAACGTGCATTCTTCAGGATAAGTAGGAAGATGTGATGTCACTTACAAAAAAACACTCTACGTATGGATTATGCATAGACGTTTTCATACATTAATAAAACTTTTCTAGAATGATATAATTTATCTATTAACACATTTAACTCATCGGTAATATATATGTGTGTGTGTGTGTGTGTGTGTGTGTAGATGTATATCTATATTTAGGTTATATGCATTTTAGGATATATGTATATATGTATATAGATGTATGTATAAATTGAGACACACATATTTTCCTTTCTTCTTTAGGATTTTTCTTAAATAGTTCCTTGTATTATTATTTTTTATTATATGTTTTAATTTTCACAATGGCAACATTCATCAAAGTGATATTGAGGAATTTACTTATATTATGAAATATGTATTAAGTTTTATTTTATATAGTTTAGATCTACCTCTACCTTGATGATTGTTTTTATTTTATGCTTTTATTATGAATTTTTAAAGTAGAAGAAAAAATTATGTATCTTATGTTATCTTATATCTTTGCTAAGGAAAAGATCTTTTGCAACACTTAATTTCAAATTATTTGTCCAATGATAGCAACTTATACTTATTGATACAACATTCTAAATATGAGGGAGTGATGAAAATAAATTAAAGACATGGATTTATTTATTAAAGTTGATATCTGTTGAGCTCAACTAATTTATGATTGAGTTGAATTCTTTGATGTGCTCAATAAAATGAAAAATTATTACATACGGATGATCTATATGTGTGGATGAGTGTATTTTTGGTAAACTCAAATGAGTACACTAAATTCCTTAATTTGCACCTACTTTATTCAGATGTAATATTCTCTCCAATAACAGATACGTCTTTAGACATGGTGCATAAAATATACCTTATTAATAATAAGAGGCTTCATATATATCTTTGATAATGTCTTCATCACATATATCGTGACCTTTTTATTAAAAGTTTCGATTGTAAGTTTCATGTTTATGAATAACAAAAAGCCCACAATACTTGGCCATTCACCAACTTCAACTCATCTTGATCAGCAATAGAATGATTTAATCCCTTTAAAGAATAATGAAACTTTCTTGAAAAAAGATAGTGTCTAACTTATATATCCAAACTAATAAAATCTCGACAATCAAATCTATCAATCTAGATCTTTTTGTCTTATATTGTTGCTCAAACTTTTATGTAGCTTAGAAAAATTTTGATATCAAACATTTAAACAATGATTATTTTTTTGAGCATAAATATATGAAGATGAAGATTGAACATATCATAGATCACAGCTTTAAGACAGCTTTGTATAGCATAATGATATTCATCCATATCATAGTTTCCACAAAGATCATATATTCCACATAGTTTTAAATGTTGAATTTAACAAAAGATTTTCATACAATTTGAAGATAATTTTACAAAAAAAAAAAAAAAGGATAAATGTGGGCATGTAGCTACTGCTGCCATTGTCACCTTTCCTTATCGCTTGTGAAAGCTTCTTTGTTGTTTCTTACATTCTACTGCAATGGCTTCCTCTTATTATACATGAAAGCTCAGGACCCATTCTCCTCTTTTTATTTATTTGTGGCTGTAGGATGATAACAAATTGAACCATCTCTTTATATATTATTAAAATATGGTGGGAATTGAAGCTTGAATTTAATTCTTAGGCAAGTAAGAGCTTACTTAAGCTTGATTAAACTCATCTTCATCTCAGAAAAAAGAGTGTATTAGAATTTATAATAATTATAAGAAAATTATTTTCAATCTACCCTTTGTATTAAATAAGAGTAGAATTGAAAATGATATTTATATTATATTTGACATTAAATTGATTGCCTTGATGTTAACTATACCCTTTTTTATGACTTGAAAAGAGAAAAATGTAAGAACTTTGAGATGACCTTATTTTAAAATAATGGCCACTTGCTATTTTACCATTTTGTGGGATCAATCATTGAAGGTCACCGTTTTTGGTTGGGTGATGTTTGGTTTATTCAATATTTAGTGGTGAGATGGGAGTGTATAAGAATTTTTTTTGAAGAGCCTAAGGAAAGATTGAAAGTTTTTGGAGTCGATCTTTGTTTTATGTTTGATGTGTTTGTTTTCTATAATTATTTTTTTAAAGAAACAAGTTTGTTTATTAATTTTTAATTGTTTTTATTATTCAGTTCTTAAAGGGCTTGTCCTTGATGCGTGCTAGAACATTCGCGAAGGTGGAATAGTGGATTGTCGTATTAGTGTTGCACGAGCATTCAACACACACTGAGATGAAAGAAAAAAAGAACTGGTAGATATACCAGAAGTTTTTACATGAAAATCTTATAATGGGAAAAACCACGAGAATCCGCATAGCTGAAGAAATTCACTATAAAATGAAGATTGTAATTACAGTCCCTCGTCTCACAGGCAACAAAATATTACACACTCTTCAGAGTTATAGTGTCGGTAAGCTGATGAACTTGTTGTAAGTAGTGGAGGTTGCCAATGGTGATCTGCGACAGTCACTGACTGATGGTTGGTGGAGGTCAGCGACTGGATGTCGGCGAAGGTCGACAATGAGCGGTCGTGGCATTCGACAACGAGGTGATGTTGGACTTTAGTTCTTTCTATAAGCTTCAAGCTTCAAGCTCCCTTTCCTCATGAGATGGATGAGACTCGATTTATAGAGTTCTAGTTGCAATTAATGAATGAATATAAATCACTTTTATCAGGTGACTCAGAGAGATTCCCTCAATCAATTGAGTGTCTTAATGATGTCAGAATTGAGTGACTTTGAGCTCGTTGGATTCATCTTGACGAGATGCTTGATTTGACAATATATTTGTTGGATTTCACATCCATTTGACCTTCAAAATATGTTTAGAAGGCATCCAAAGGCAGTTTAATGACTTAAACAGAGTTTGATTCCGTTCGAACTGGATCAATTATGGTACCATTGGGTTTATCTGATCGAATCTGTCAGTTTAACTATAAATTTGACGAAATCAGAGCATTGTATAGCTTTTAATCAAAGTTTAAATATTTCTCACGCAAAAATTTATCTTGAGATTTATAACATGCATCTAGATTTGTGTCGGATGTTATAAAAAAGTGAAATTTATTTTATCTATTTTCAACACACACACACACACACTGAATCATTACTTCTTACATTACATTTTATGAAAAGAAGATGCTAATTAAGTGAACGAAGGCAACATAAAGCATAATAATATTTCATTTACTACTCCCAAAATCTATACTTTTTTAAATTAAAGATTTATTTAATTTCAAGAAGATTAGATACAAAAAAGTAGGCATGTTCTCATCTAGTTTTAATACAAAAATTCTTCATAAGATATCAATCAAAATGCTTATAATAATAATTTCATAACATTAATAACATACAAAATAATAATAAAAAAAAGAGCATTACACACATAGCATACAATTCTAATGCATTCAAATATCACACCTAAACTTTTATATTTACACAACTCAAATCTTTTATATCACATAAAAAAAAATTATTATTATCATTTTTAAAATATGAAATTAATATATTTCATGCATAGATTTGAAACACCACATGAAAGTTTAGGTGTGATACACACATACATCAAATTATGTGCTAGGTATGTCCATTTTCCAATTTAAAAAAAAAACATCTTGCAGCCAGGAATAAATGTCATATATTTAACTAAAGTCTAACTTAAGTATGCCAATCTAACATTTTCACTTTTTTTTTTTATTTGAGCCATATTAATCACAAATGCACAGAAGCATACCATATATATATATATACAATATTTTGAACTTAATCTCTTGGTTGACGGGATAAACTCTCAATCATCAATCGAAGTTGATTTGCATACATTTCACAATTCTATTTTCTGACGATGCAATATATAAATATCCGATGCTAGCGTGCATGTGCACGCACGCGCGCGCGCCCGCACACACATATATATTCAAAGGAATGGTCAAAGGCTATTATACGAGCCTCCAACAACTTCTAATATGTCTAACAATTTAAGTGCCAACTCCTTAAGGCCAACGATGCCAGAGAGGATTCGAACCCCTAACCTGAGGGGTCTTATACTGTAGATGCCAACCAATTGGCCGAGGTACGTGATAAGCGCATGCATATATATATATTCTCATAAATAAAACAAATATTGAATACCAAACAAGCTCAAGATGAACTGACTTCACCCAACTTGTCTAGTGGCACCCAAGAGGCCCCTCATAAATAGGTTTTATTTTCCAAGTACTTTTTAATAATGAAAAACTAGCACTTTCGAGGTAAGCACCCACAAATACATTAAAATACCTCGAATCTGACAATAAATAAAAAAGCCAATCATAAATATTAAATTTTAGCTCATTTGTTCAATGAACCCAGTCAAATAACATTTGACCAAACTCAACCTTAAAGGTATATATATATATATATATAATATATATATATATTACATTTATACTCGTGAATGAATGCATGAACTTGGAAGGCTCAATTTCTACTTTCTGGAGACAAGAAACCATCCAGAAACTCCAACAG
This sequence comes from Phalaenopsis equestris, assembly GCF_001263595.1. NCBI lineage: Eukaryota > Viridiplantae > Streptophyta > Magnoliopsida > Asparagales > Orchidaceae > Phalaenopsis > Phalaenopsis equestris. Next base: position 185,274 of record NW_018164568.1, read on the forward strand.
AAAAATAAGAAAATAATAATAATAAATAGAGAAGAAACAATTCAAATCCAAATGAATAAATAAATAATAATAATAATACATAAAATAAAAAATAGAAATAACTGAGAGTAGAGAAGCAACAAATCAGATCCATGGATGGGGATGATCAAAACTTAGCTGCATTAATCAGCATTTATGAAGCTCTTAGTTATGCTGAGTTGAAGATTTAGAATGTGGAATGGGATGAAAATGATGAGCCAGAAGAATGGCTTCCAATTTCAAAATTATCCTTTTTCCACACAGCTTCAAGGTTCTGGAAACATAGCAGGGGCATGAGCTGTAAGAGCAGAGAGAAGAAGAGCATCAGGCATTAGCTTCCAGCGAGATATAATTTAACTTCTTAATATTCACAATTGTTTGAATTAGGGTGTCAATTTGAGTTAACGATTTATAGTTTTTCATCAGCTCGAAGAAAAACGCGATTTGGTTCCTCGAATGAATGGGTTGAAAACTTTAACCAAACCCGACCAGCACAATTCGCAGCCCACGGTATAGTTAGTGTCAAATTGACATGATATAGACAAGCTCACAAAATTGGACTGTAACTGGTTCTAAATTTCCATACTAGAGCTCAAAATATGGAGTGTTATCAACCCTGCATTGCACCTTAAGATGACACCAGTTGTTTTATAACAAGGGCCTTAAGGAAATGTTTTGCAAGAAATAATTTAAAATCATTTACAAGTAGAATTTGTACATCCAATTAAGTTAATGGCTGACACAAACTTTTATTTTTCTTTTTTCTTTCTAGAAATTTAAACCTCTAACCGATAATTTAAATAACAGGAACAAGGAAAAAGATATGTTGGAATGTTAGAGCAAAATACAAAAGCGAGCACTAAATAAATAAAGAGAAGAAAAGTTGATTTCACCGTATATTCTTTTTGTTGTGTTTTAAAAAATTTGTGACAGTAGAGTGTATCTTAGCATTAAACGAAAATTCATCACAAACACACAAAACAAGTATTGAAAGAGAGGACACCATAAATTCTATATGGAAAACCCTCAAAAAAAGAAAAATCACAAGATTTGACACAGTCAAAATAATTTACCATGTATTTCAAGATATAGAGTTTCACTATTCTCTCTACGTAAAGAAAAAGATATTATAGTGTTTTGACCGAGTTACAAAGATCAGGCAACATCCGTCTGGCAATGAGAACAGTGCTACAATAGTTACTATTGGTGATTGGTGATGGGCTGTAGTGTTCATCGACTTCTGATTTTTTTTCAAGAGTGTGGACTTTGTTAGCTCTTAGCTTCCTCTTCTCTCTTCATATTAAAAATGAGATCCTATTTATAGAAATTTGGGAGAGCGTTTTGATTAATTTAGTCAAAATCCCATAACAATAAATTAGACAAGCCATGTTGATTCTTTTGATCATATATTATTTTTTTTAGCATTTAACTGTCTTAATAACCTCAGAAATGAGCAATATTAAGGTTGGTGATTCCTGTCATCGATATGCTCAATTTAAATGTTAGCATTCCAAATTTGGAGATTGTTTGACTATTCAATTAATACTTTAAAGCTTCCTTTCGGATACTTTAAGTGTTTAGTCTAAAGCTCATTTTGGCTAAACTCATTTTGGCTTGGATTTAATCGCTTTTAGTATCATTGGGTCGTATTGTCATTATCTTCAATTTGGTTATAAAGTTGTTGGAATCAGAACTTTGATCATCACGTTTTTAACTATGAAAAGTTTTCTTATCCAACATGCATCGTGATGTGTGCATAATCATGTGGACTTTCTAGTGACATCACCTTTAACTTGTAAAGAACTAAGGGAAAAGAATAAGATGAGAAATCACAAACTGAATAAAAATAAACTATTAACGATGTTAATAGAGTGTTAGTTGCAATTATATTTCAATAGGCTTATAAATCAAGAATGTATATTGAGTTATAGTTCTAGGTTTAAATGCCAATAAAAAAGTTTAGCAACTTTCAAAAAGATTGTTCTTATGAAATTATCAAAGGTCATATAGGGAAAATAAGTTGATATGCAGATTTAATAATTGTTTACTGAAATGTTTTGACATATAGAATTGAGAAACCATATATTAATCAAGATTAGTTTTATAGCTTAAATCTACCTAGAATAGAATAGAGAAACCATATAGCAACCAATACTATTTTTATAGCTTCGAAAGATTAGTTTATGGAAACATGTGGTGGCAGTCGTAGAGTTCTGTTTCTGAGCCAGCAATGGATGATTTTAGTCAAAGAGAGCTTTGGTTAGGATTTTTATAACTTAATAATAGTTTACTGGCGGGTTTCGAAGTCATAGAGAAAGACGGAGAGGTTGTATTTGGAATACCATAAAAGAATGCATTGCATTATAATTTTGTTTGTTCCGCCAAACAAGTAAACAAATAAAATACGGGGAAAAAAATTACAACGCACTGACTTTTCACCTGATCAAAGGCCCAAGTTATTGTTTAGGTGTAAAATAACTATTCATATTTGTACATAATTTTATTCATAATGTATAGTGGAATCAATACAAATATATATATATATATATATATATATAGAGAGCCCAACAAAGGCTAATATATTAACAATAAATATGTGTTGGAGGGCCCAAACATGCACACTACCAACACCAAAACCACAAGTGGTTCCAAAACTAGAAAATACAGAAAAGTACATTAGAGACATAAAAAAAAGGTTCAAAAATGTTGAAATACATAGTATCAGGTGGCTAGAGAGCAACGCAATTTGGTTTTGCCTTTGCCTCTGGTTCTGGGGAAGGAGCAAGCTAATAAGTTGGTAAGATAATTGTCATTGTCAGTGGTAACCAGTGTATCGTCTAAAATATTCCCGAGCTGGAGTCGACCTCCATTTTTTTTCTTCCTCCAGGAATAGACATGTCATTCTCACCTGATCTTGTTCTAAAGTGTGTTGGAGATGTGCAGATTGTTGAACATTAGAAGCAACTACATGTTGTACCGGCTGATCTGTTGTTGGATCAAAAGAGCCCTCCCGTGTTTCTTGACATGTATGTGAGTTTTCTTCAATAATAGTGAGTCGTATAAGCACAACTGGATCTGTAGTATGTTGTTCTTCAGGAACTGTGGTGTTGGGAAAAGGATCGGGTTGCATCTTCTCAACAAGGATAATAGGTGGGTGTTCTTTAGCGATATTCGGCGTTAGATGAGGATGCAAACGATAGCAAATAGTAGAGTTGTGGCCAAACATACTACAATGAGAACAATAAGGAGGGTGTGATTCGATTTCCACCTTTTGCCAATACCCGTTGTGAGTGGTTCCAATCCACACCTCATCTGAAGCTACTTGAGTGATCTCCCTCTCAACTAACACACAAGTCACAGAGGGTCTGGTGGCAGCAAGCGTAAAACTATCAACCCTGAGAGGCTTACCGTAAACAGTTGCTAAGGAGTAAAGACTTTCCAAGTTGAACAGATGTAATTTTAACCCCGGGAATTTAATTTATACTGGAATTATAGGGGACTCCGCTTTTGGGTCGAAACCAACAGTCCACTTATGAATTTTCATATAACGGTTGTCGATCTTGATAACTTTCCGAGAAAAGATGCGAGTGTAATCGACATCATGAGACAACTGAATCAGTATGTGCCGACCGTCAAACAAACAAATATTTCAACTGCCCAATAGCTTCATAGCCTCAAAATCTTTTCGAATGATCTCCAGTTTTGGGTGACCATACAAAAATTTTCCCACTAAAGCAAAGAGTCAGGAAACAAAGCGTCAGGAGGATGCGAGAGTACTGGTTTCAACCTCTGTGAGAATAAGAGCAGACTTTCCATTTTTTTTCCTGATTTTTTTATGAAGGTGTGATCGTCACCACCTTCAAGAGCGCCATGAAAAGATTGAGGAATATTGCAGCACTTGTCAATATGAAAACCAGACTTTGAACCTGAAAGAGGAGCACGGGTAGGAATAGGAATGTCGTCGGCAAGTGCAGTGGCATAGGAACAGATTGTGGATGTCATCTCCAAAGCAGCTAAGGGAGCCGCTGGAAATAGGCGTTGGAAATAGGCGAGCAAAACTGCCGCCTATGAACGAAACAAGCAAGTTCGATGCGGCGTATCGGCCTTGACGAAGAAGTGTCGCAGACAATCGCAGACAAGGCAAGGTTGCGATTTCGTCAAGGCACGACGAAGGACGCAAACGACACAGCAGCAAAGCCAAGGGAGGCGAAGTCGAAGCAGACGGAGTCAAGCAGACGGATTTGACGCAGACGAATTCGAGGCAGATGAAGCGCGACGAAGGAAAGGACAAAGTCGAGCAGACGACAAAGTATGATGGAGCAGGCTACGATTTCGATCCGACAAAGAGATAATGAGGCTACTCGGGTCGTCATGGAGACGCCACGGGAGTAAACCGTAGCAGAGACATCGCCATATATATATATATATGGTAAAATGATCTCATCATGCTGATAATAAATCTTTCAGAGCACGAATATGATGCTGCTAGATATTTTGATGAAAAAACAATTAAATCGAAAAGTTTGCTAACTTCATGTCATGACACTATTTAATATACTAATTTTAAAGAACACATGACTCTACATTGATCAACTTGGAGTTTTAAAAAAATATAAGAAAATTTGGTTAGGTTATCGTAACTAAATTTTGCCATAATGGATTTTATGGCCATAATGTGGGCTCCAAAAATTTGCTCTTCGCTCTCGTTGAGAGTTTTGAGTTGTTTCAGGTTAAATTTTTAGAAAACAGAAGATATATATAGTACATAAGACACAACTGAGATGTTTTGTCTTAATTTTGAAAGGATTTTAAGGTCTGAAGTTTGAAATTTCTCATGCTCGTAAGCCCCTATGATTAATTACACCTCTCGGTGATCAAAAAGCACTTTGACTAAGAGTAATCATTAGGCCTTAATTATTTAGACTTCACATATGATGGCAACAAATATAGTTTTTAGGTTAAAAGATTTATCACCGATAGCTCCAAATAAATATAGGGAGAAATGATGACGAACTCAATCAAGATCTTATGATTCAGTCATTCCGGGTTGTCATGGTCTCTAATCTACTTAGTCAGAGGAGCTAGTCAACGCAACCTGACCGAATGATCTTTGTCAGTAGTCATTGGTTGTGTCCTATGATTCAGTCATTTCGGGTTGTCATGGCCTCTAGTCTACTTAGTCAGAGGAGCTAGTCAACGCAATCTGACCGAATGATCTTTGTCAGTAGTCATTGGTTG
>NW_018164568.1:190629-194452 GCF_001263595.1 Phalaenopsis equestris
ATCTATGAAACGTGCGAAACAAACGGGTAGACGGCGTTTTTGAAAACGCTGTCGCCCTTATAAGTTGCCCCAAACAGGCCCTTAGTTTGTGTGGGTGTGGACTTCATACATTTAGATCCATATTTATTAAATTATATTTGTTATCATTGTTTGCACTTGTTAGTGATGTAATGTTTGAGTTGTGATGATGGATAAGTCATTATCCTATTTGAATTTATTGTGTGTGGGTTTGTGAAAATTTAATCGTTCTTTTATATTTATTTATCACAAGTTTATGTCAAAATAGCATCGGAATGTCGGACACTATTCGTAGGATCACAAACGATGATGTTCAATATTCATCGACGGTATTTCGATGCAAATGTGTCTCGGACATAAGTCGATGCAGATTTTTGTCAAACATAGGTGGAAGCAAAAAACCATGTTGATCCTATGTCGGCCATTAATCTACCAAACTGGTTAACGATGATATTTACAGAAGCAAAGTTTGACTTAAAATATGTGTCAGATATTTTCAGTGCTTTTTATCGACCCCCATTTTAAAGGTAAATTATTTATAAGGTAAATTCGATGCTAATATATCCTGTAGTGTATTAATTTCTATTCATTTAGTTACTTTAAGCCAAATAAAAAAAATGATGATGTTGAAGGTTTAGGAGATCCGATCAACACAAGGTTTTTTTTATTCAATAATCAGAAAACATCACGTATAGGCGTGCACTTCAGAAGATTAGATTAATAAAGAGTTCAAGACAGCAACATTATATGTTCTCAAGAACGATGAAGTTCAAGCCTTTCTTAAGTAAGTTATTTTAAAATTTTAAATTCTTTTATACGGCCCATATATCATATTTATCTGATCTATTATGAAAATTTTAATATTTACTTCAAGTTATTTATGAGCACTTTGTACTTAAAAAATGCTAATACTTTTAATAAAAAGATTGAAAATGAATTCTCAAGCTATACCAACTTTGATTATTTTTTTGCTCAATTCATTGGCTGCAATTTTTTACAGCTCTATGTAATAGGTTCATGATTGGAATAATAAAGTGAAGAATCGAGACATGCATAACCATATTTGGGAACCAATCCAAATTGTGAATATAAGATCAATTTTTATGTGAATGATATCAAGTAAAATTGAACAAAAGACGTGTAAAATTTAATCTCTTCATTTCAATTCATAAAGCCACTCAAATGTATAACCTTAAATATCTTAGAAGAATAAAATACAATGGGGTGTCGTACTTAAGATTAAACCTAAGCAATAGTTAAAATTCAAAATAATATTGACGTTGCTCATCATCAAAAGAAAATATGATTATATTTCAAATTTCTAATTTATGATGTTTAGTTAGTGATAAATTTACCAGATATTAATGATGATTACAAAGTTATTCAGTATAACTATGAATACGATGATAACGATGATGAGAATTTTAAATTCAACTTATAGTAATTCAACTGATGAAATTAAATGACATGTGCATTGTAGTTAGACATTTTTTCTTTAAGTTTTTACTAAATACCATCATAGTTAAAATATTTTGTTATTGTTCTAATCATTTAATTTATTTTTATTATAGATGGCATCAGGTGGTGGGGATGGCGTTGCTCGTATGCAGATCATTTTTATTTTTAAGAGGAAAAAGAGACCTTTAAATCATGTCCCAACTGTCAGACTAGCCCCACTATTACTCTCACTATCACGACCTCCTCATTGATCTAATCATCTCCTACCACTCCATCAACCTATATATTATTCGTTAGGTCCTATCGATACCACTCTATTTTATTCATTTACACCTCACACATATATTATGTGGACCACAGCCATCACCCTTCACCATTACCCCCATCAATATATCAAGCTAGTTCATTCAATTCTACCGAGCAGCTAACGTGCGCTGAGACACCCACTTTACTCACTTATATTGCATCTGATGGGGATACTTGAGTTTGTAAATATTATTTTTCATTTTCTGATTTATGCAGTGCTAACTTTTTTTTTTTATGGCATGTTCAATTCATCTTGATAAATAACACAAACTAAGAGACATAACAAGGAGAAATTGATACTCTATAATTACCGTAGAAGAAGATACCAATAGAAGTGCACAACATATGGTTTAGAGAATTTGTGAATACTAATGAAAATCTCTATATATATAATTAAACAATAGTTGGTGCTCAAAGTCTAGTGATTTTTATTTATATCTTTTATGTTACAGAAAAAATTATCGTAGGAGAAGATACCAATAAGAATGTCTTTTCGCTCCTACTTTCTTTTTCTCACGATCTAAATACCTCAAATTTTTTTGACAATTCCAAATTATCCAACAGAGAAAGCACTAAATTTTGTTTGTACCCAATAGTACGGCTTCGTTGATTTTCAGCCTTAAATTCATGACAACAAAAACCAAACTTCAAGTAACAATACAGTTAGATAGAAATCCCAGAATCCAAACTTATTCTAAGTTTAGTTTAAAAATCTCCCCTTGATGATCTAAACCATGTAAGGCATATGTTAGTACTAGTACACGTTACTTTCATCGTACGTACTAAATAACACAAGGTCCCATTAGATTAAGCTTTATATCTCCTCCCAAATGTGAGTTTATAATACCAGATATAATCAAGTAGAAAATGCTCTCAAAACAAGACGAAGTATAAACTATAAAGCGTTGAAAAATAGAAATTTGAAATGCATCCACCTCAACTGAATGCATAAATATATCAAAGTGTATGAGTTTGCATTCTTGATTGTTAATGATCATAACCAACTTCAAAAGAAAAACAAAGCATTCGCGCAGCAATAAAGCTTGCTTCTTATACAAGTTTGCATGCTTGGTGACGCACAAATTAGGTGGGATTACAGCTACAGCAACAGCAACACCCAATCAAAACATTGTCATAAATATGTTGACGACATGCATTATCACATGCGAGGAGGAATAAACAATACTGCAAGGGTCCGTCGTAACAATAACTCTCAAATATCGCAGCAAAATTAAATCAGAGTTTAAGAAATAAAGCAAATATGCAGCACATATGCTAAAAGATATATAGAAAATCAGACTATAGCAACAATTACAGAGTAAAACAAATTACGAAAATAAATTGCATAACAAGTCATTATTATTATTATTATTATTATTTGGGTTTGCAAGATTCAAATTTAAAAACCATTGAAACAAATGATTAGATTTAAGATATTATATCTCTGCTTATATCCCTTTATTTTAGGAGAACATATCACAAAAAGTTGGAGATGACAGTCCGAAATCAATCACTCGCCCAATACCCAACCATACTAACAAAAATAAAGTTCCAAAACTCAAAAATATCGCACTAACAAAGATCCTGCCCGATTATTTCGCAAATAATCACATGAAATAACGATTATCCGTCCTCAGTTCGATCATAACTACACAAAACGATGATGCAAATACCCAAATATAACTGGAAATTTCAAAGAAAAAGACAAGATAAACATTCGCAAACGGGAAACACGTTCCTGCGAAATACCTTCATGCCGTACTGTGCGTTGTGTCCGGTTTGGACGCCAAATTAAATTTAAAACTGATTAGATGAATATGAAAAAAAGAAAGTGGGGAAAAAAAAATATTCTCGACACAGAAAAAGCAGAGATCGTGAGTAAAGAAGACTTACCTTTTGCCAAGCGCATATCTCCACCTTAACCCCATCTTTAATCCCCTTATTCTTCTTCCTCTTCCTCCTGCTTTTCTTCTTTATGATATTTTCTTTCATCGCATTTTTCTTCCCCATCACCAAATCAATCTCCTCCTCCTCCCCCTCC
>NW_018164569.1:0-960 GCF_001263595.1 Phalaenopsis equestris
GGTGGTCAAACCTACTCTAACCAAAAGATTCTTGTCAACAATCATAAGTTGCGTAGTCCATGAGACCTTCGTAAGCCCGGGTAGTAGGGTTAAAGTTGCATTCGATGATCTTTATTCAATAGGGATTCATTTAAGTTTTAATATATTTTTTTAGATTCTAACGGTTCAAAATTTTAGGTTTCTTAAGATTTCTTAGTTGATTAGATTTTGTGATTTTTGTGTTTTATTTTTGATGTTTGAAATGACCCGATCAAGATCCCATGGTTTCGTCCTCTAGGGGTCATCAGGGTTTGTTGTTTGATTAGCCAAAAGTAGTTGGAAGGTACTTTGTTAGTAGCTAATGGTGTCCTCATCCAATGTACCTTCTCAAAACATGTTGCATTCTATGGTTAAAGTTTAAGACTAAGTGATTTTTAGGGTGAATTTTATATTTTGTCTCTTATGTTGGTTTGGCATCTCAATCCAAGTTGTTCCTGACGTGTGTAAAGTGTGCTTTTGTTCTCTTATGAGAAGCTAAACACTCCTTAACATGGGATTACTTAAGTTTGAATTGTTCTTAGTCAATTTGGCATAATCTGGTCGGGTTAATCTAGATTGATTTGGTTTAATTTTGAGCTAACCCATGTTGGGTCGAGTTACTGATGTGTAGAAAAGAATGCTTTATTTCATTTATATTTTACACATTCTTAGGAATGAAATTTTACTTTGAAGAAAGGTATTTTTATTTTTATTTCTTACAGATAAAATTGGTATTAGAAGTGGAGTATAGCGGAGAATAAATGGAGAAATGTGCAAGGCACTTGGAGCAAAGGAGGACTCAAGTGATTGGTGCCTTGACGCTAGATTTCCCGGGCTCCTAGACGCTAGTTCCACCATGGGAGCCTGAGAGGCTAGTCATCCACCTCAAAATAACATGTTTTTAGTCCATGTTTTATAAGCCTTTTATGTACATTTTTTATG
>NW_018164569.1:1060-2405 GCF_001263595.1 Phalaenopsis equestris
GCAATCTAAAAATAAAAAGTAAAAGACAAACAAAACTAAAAGTCAAATGAAAGTAGAAAACAAAGTGATAGAAGATAAAAGAATAAGACAGTAAGCACACAAACGTACACTTCATTCACTCTTTATAAGGACCAAGCAGATGTGGAACATCATGTAAGAATTTTGAGAGAAAATGTCACATCAACATCATAATTGATATAAAAAAATAAAAAAAATTTATTTCAATAATTATGTAGATACACTCGGGTCAAAATCCAATAGTAAATACTTTGTAGTCCTAGGCTGCCTCAGTCAGGACCAAGACTTTCCTAAATAACCTCCTATACAACTGTCGAGCTTAAACGGGTTCACTCGATTGGCCTCGTAGTGAGCCCTCTTTGTAAAGGAATCTTCTGTCTGTTCAGACACTCCTCGGCAAAGATTGACTGTCTCCCCTCGCATCTCTTCTATTTGGATCAACACCATGCAAAGATTCTCCTCTCGGTGAGCCCAAGCAACTTCCATTTATTCATGAGATAGGTCAATATTCTCGTGGACATCTGAAATCTCTCAGCCACTTCCTTTTGGATCTTCACAGGATTTGCTCAGTAATTGAGCCCATTATCCTCGCTATTGACTGGCGCTTGGAGTGCATAAGCCATAACCATAGTTAGATCTCGATAATCACCAATACGGGGTAAACAGCTAATCCAAATTCCTCATCTATGAAATAAAAAAAAATTGATAAACAAACAAAAAGAAAAAGATTAATTAGAAAATGAAAAACAAAAGCACGTACTGAGGATCCGATCCACCTTAAACCGAGTAGCTTTGCCTACATCCAACAATTAAAGATTGTTAGCCGTCTTTTTTTCTCTTATTAGCAAACACCCCAAAAATTTCCAGGTACACAAATTATTAGAGGAGTGCTCACAGCCTATGATTGATCTTGAACCTCAGTAGGGACCCTAGCAGACGGATAACCGTTGAACCACCCAGCTCTTCCTAGTCGCTGGGTTGACCCTTCTTTGAAGCCTCTCGGGTCGAGTATGATGACTCCTCTTGTTCTACTCCCTCCGACGACTTTAACATCTTAGCGAGTTTCTTCTTCCTTGGCTTGCCTTCTGGTCAGTGTTATTTATTTACTTCATGGGCAGCCAACATCTTTGCATGGTTTATAGGTTTAAGCGCCAAATTAGTTCTTTTGTCCATAAAGTCTACATCAAATTTGTACGAATGCAAGGAGAAAAAGACTCAAGATAATGAGAATCATCCAATATGCCCTATATATAGGGTAATGGGCAAGGAAATCAAGGTATTCTAATCTTTTCATTAAATTATGACTATTAAGATTCAATTTATTGCT
>NW_018164570.1:0-25830 GCF_001263595.1 Phalaenopsis equestris
ATTATGATTCATAGAAAAATAAATATTTTATGTATATAAGAAACTAAATGGGTTGGTGAAAAGACTAAAGAGATTAATAACTTATGTATCAAACTTTGATATTCATGTAATAATCATTCTAGAAATAATGTATGTGTAATTAAAGACAAGAGTTTGGATGATAATTTGGTAAAAAGTAATGAAATTAGAGATACAATTATAACTCTAAAGATTGTTATTGATACTATGATTCTTAATGTTATGAGTGCTTATGCTGCCCAAATAGGTTCAAATATATATTTAAAAGAAAAATTATGGAATAATTTAGAAAAGTTAATACAAAGGATACTTCTTGAAGAAATTTTGAGGAGATTTAAATGGGGCTGGTAGAAGATTTCAAAAGCATTTATGGTAGCCATGGTTTTAGAGCGACTAATGATAAGACAAAACATATTAAATTTTACTTTAGCTTATGGTTATTTCATTACTAATATTTTGCTTTAAAAAATAGATGATTATATTTTCACTTATAAGGATAAATTTAATAAAATACAAATTGATTATTTTTTATGAGAAATATAGACCATTGAGAGTGTACAGATTGTAAGGTCATTCTAAATGAAAATTTAAATATCCGACATCGGTTATTAATTTTAGATTTTAAAACAAATGGTTGAAATATGAAAAATATAACAAAATATTATCATATAATTAAATGAAAACACTTAAATGACACAAATAAAATTATTTTTGTGCTTAAACTTCAAATTTATAAAATTTGGAATGTTTATGAAGAAGTTAATATTATATGGGATAAAATAACAAGTACTATTATGTAAGTTGCAAATGATGTGCTTGAAAAATTAAAAAAAAATTATGAATAAAAATAATTGGTTGTAGAATAATAATGTGCATGAAAAGGTAATATAAATATTTTGTTATACAAATTGGTTTAGGTGTAAAAGTTTGGAGTGTTAGGAAAAAAATAAGATACAACCCGTAGGGAGTCTAAGAGAACAATTTATGATGTTAAAAAAATTATTTTTAATGATTTTTATAATAAATTAGATACTAAAAGGATGAACGATATTTGTATAAATTAGCCAGAGAAAGAGACAAAAAAAAATATTTCAAGTAAAATTTATTAAGGATGAAAATAAAAAAGTACTTTTCTTAGATGGGATATTGAACATAGGCGGGTGAGATATTTCGATAAACTTTTCAATGTAGATTATGAATATTCGATCGACTTTAGTGATTTAAATAATAAATAATAATAAAATTTTTATTTTTCACCATCGTATCAGTAAAATGAAAGTTAAAGAGCCGTTAAATAAAATGAAGCGGTGAAAAAATAATAGCAGCAAATAGTATTCCAATAAAAATATAGAAATTTTTAGGAGATCTGAGAATTTCTTAGCTTACTATGCCTTTTAATTATTGTTTTAAAATTAAATTGATGTCTGTTGAGTCGAGAAAGAGTCTGTTAGTTCTTATTTTTAAGAATAATGGGGATACATATGAGTTTGTAAATTATAGAGGAATTAAATTAATGTATCATACATTAATGTTATGTGAGAGAATAATTGTACATATTTTACGGCGATATACAAAAATTTCTTAAAATTTGTTTGGATTTATGCCGGGCAAGTTTACCATGAAAGCTATGCATTTATTAAGAGGTTTAATGGAGAAGTATTGAGAGAGTAAGGAGGATCTACATATGATTTTTGTTGATTCAGAAAAAAACTTATGATAAGGTTTCAAAAGAAATGCTTTGAAGAGTTCTAGAAAAGAAATGTGTTGATATTGCTTATATTCAAGTCACTAAAGATATATATACTAGAGTTGTTACTTGTGTTCGAACACAAGAATGATTGACCATATATTTCCTTGTTTTAGTTGGATTAGATCAGAGATCAGTATTTAAGCCTTTATCTTTTTGCTTTAGTTATTGATGTTCTTATTGGACATTGACAGGAGGATGCACTTTGTTGTATGCTTTTTGCTGGTGACATTATTCTTGTAGATAAGACTAGGGAGAGAGTTCAAGAAAAAAAATTATTTATGGTCTAATTTAGAATCTAAAGACTTCTGTTTGAGAAGATTTAAAACTGAATACATGGAATGTAATTTTAGTTGTAGTAGATCTAATGGTGGGGTTGTAACAATTAATATCAAATCATTAAAAATGAGTGAATGTTTTAGATAACTCAGGTCTATTGTTCAAAGTGATGGTGATATAATTGGGGATGTCATTAGTAGAATTAAAGTTGGATGGTTGAAGTGGAGAAATGACGAGGAAGGCATCCGACCCATTATGTGATAGAAAAGTAATGCTTAGGCGTCAAGGAAAATTTTAAAAGATGGTGGTGAGTGTTGCAATTCTTTATGACACATATTGTTGGCTTGTAAAAGCGAAGCATATAATTAAGTTAAGTGTTGCTGAGATGAGAATGCTTGGGTGTATGACTGGCTTTACACTTAGAGACAAAATGTGAAAAAAATATATATGTGAAAGGATTGGAGTAGCTCCAATGACATACACGATTAGAGAGAGTCGTCTTAGATGGTTTGGTCACGTTAAACATGGACCAACCGATGACTTTGTTTGGAGAGTAAATGTGTTAGATTTGACTTGTGCTAAGAAATGTAGAGGTGGACCTAAAAGGATTTGGGCATGTTCTATAAAAAATAATTTGAATTTATTAGAATTAAATGACAATATGACACTCAATAGGAAACAATGGAGAAAAAGGATTCATGTAGCCGACCCCGCTTAGTGGGATAAAAGCTTCTTGTTATTGTTGTTGTATCTTTTTGAAACCCTATTCATAATCCATGTATATTACAGCTGTTTTATACTAAAACCTCCATGTTAGACCACAGTTTATGTTAGTATTTTTATAGGACAATGTTATGCTAAAATCTTATCATGCTGAATTCAACATGTGATGATAGTTATATGCATAGTTGCTGTCAATTCTTGTATTCACATTCTACATTTAATTGATTGTGGTTAGAGTTCAATTATAGACATCATGATATCTTAATTGTGCACTTGCATACATTGATTATGATGTGATGTGATTGATGATGCAATCTTTATTATTGCTAGCATTTTCTTTGAAAAAATAACCTTAGGATAATAAACTTTATAACGTAAATATTCTACAAGGAACGCTAAGGCAACAAAACTTAAACAAAATAAAACCTTAGAGTTTCGCTCTTTTACTCTATGTCAATTATTATTTAGACATTCTATGATGGATATTACCTAGGATCGTAGATTAGCCCTAGGGGGCTAGGCACATTTAAAAAATCAAAACAAAATTTAATCTTGGAGTCTAGAGGGGACATTTATTGAGCACATCAGTTTAGCACACTTGATAATACACTTGTTAGCCTCTACCTCTTGCTGATGCATATCATATCACATTTTGTGTGGGAGTGCATATAATTTAAAATGCATATAGGATAGATAACTTGGACGTACTGATACCTATCTCGGATCAGGTGCACTTGCACACTAGTGTTTCACGCACGTATACATCTCGTATCGGTAATATCAGATTTATGAGTTCGGAATATCGATCCTACAGGGAGCGAGGAAGTTAAACTTAAGTGAAGTTCTAGCTTATTAGGTTCAATTCTTAGCCTGAAAATAAAGTTAATTTTTGTACTATTACTAGTTCTATCGAATTATCACTATTCTTACTGGTTTACTCCTAAAGCAATTCTACTAAATATAATTAAACCGGTGAAAATCAAGATACAAAACTACCCTCTCTTGCAATGATCTAAGTGGTGGGCAAAAACAGAATACTTTGAATTGCAAATGTGGGTAGTGACAAATAGGAGCAATTCTTTTATTTACCCTCTCCCGAGTGTATAAAGAAGTTTGGTTAAACTAGTTTTAATTCCTTAAACCCAGTTTGAATCCATCAAAATTTATTTTCTTATCAATTTGCATTGCCCTACGAACTACTTTTCCTTCACCCACTAGTTCAAAGTCATTCTTAATTGTTGAGGAATTCATAGTCCTTCATAATGATTTTTAACTAATCACTTGGACATAATGAAAAGTAAATTAAGTCTTGAAGAATATTCATCACATTATAAAGTAAAAATCAATTTTAAAAACGTTATACAATTCCTACACAACCTACTTTTTCATCACAAGAGAAAAGTAAAAAGGATCTACTCACATTGCATGAAGAAAACAATATAAGTCGCCCTTTTAAACAAAGCAACTATACTAGAATTGTGTTTACAAACTATACAAGATGAAATAGAACACAATACTTAATTCTTCCCTTGCAAAAGTGATGAAAACTCCTTGACAAAGGATCTCCAAGTACTTCCTGCAATGTTGAGTTCTTCCCTTACAATCACACACCTCTCAATCCTCATCAATATCTCAATACAATAATCAAAGAAAATATAAATTACTACCCTAAGAACTCCTAAGAATTTCCCTTAGGATTTCTACAGCACTTAACCTTCTTCCCTTCAATTCACATAAAGAGAATCGAGCATTACTAAAATCTAATATGAAAAGGTTGAAAAATAATCTTAATTTACTGTATTTAACAATCATAAATCCTACCATATAATGGTTCATAACTAAAAATTTTCAATCAATTAATCGGATAATATTTGCCAACCCCACGTAGTGGGATTAAGGCTTTGTTGTTGTTGTGGTAATTAATCGGATAATATGATAATAAATTATACAATATGACCGTTTTTGCTTTTAAAGCTATACTAAGGCTGATTTTATTAATATTAGGATATATATGAATTAATGTTAATTGATCTTGATATCATACCATCTGATGTACATCATATTGTATGAACAATCTTTTTTTGGAGTAATCTTAACAATTTCAACTTTTATTCATTAAGATAATTCAAAATTAAAACTAATTGTAATGTAAAAATTATTTTATAATATATGATCTTCTTGATTATCTCAAGTAAATTAACATAATGAATTTATCTTAATTATAGTTATTTAAACTTTGATCTACTCTTGTTATATGATTACTCATCTAAAATAAATCCAATTAATCTACGTGATATTTTAAATGATTAATACAATTTAATCTGAACAGATCATATTGTATTATCAACCAATAAATTTTTTATTTTATTTTATGCAGCATTAGGGTTTGTTCAAATATATTTTGTATTCAATATATAAAGGCTCCAATAAATCCTAAATGAAATTATAAAAAAGAAAAATTCTTAAAACATACATGCCACCACTTTCAGCCCTATTTTGAAAGAGAAAAATATAAGGTTCATCTTCATCTTCTTCTCACAAAACCTTTTGATCGTTTAAGGGCCTTTGTTTATTTATTGTAAGAGATCTCAAATTATAAGTCATTTGTGGAAATCTTATCTCTTTATCCATTAGGCTAGAAGTAGCTAGCTTCTCTATTGAAGTAGAAGTGGGTGTTGTATTTGTCCATTACTTGTAGATCAGAGAGCTTCTTTGACTTGTAGTTGTAAGAGGAGAGACCAGTGAACATCCTGAGTGAAGGAATTAGAAAGTTGGCTTTGGTCATTAGTATCAGAACCTTTATAAATCAATTTTCCCATTCATTAATTTTTGCACTCTTAATTTTATAACATTTACTTATTTTAAGGCTTTGCGGTGGTAGATAAAACTCTTACTGACTAGACTTATGATGTGAGATTTGAAAAAAAAATGAATATTTGGAAAAATATTTTTGATACAAAATCTTATGCTATGAGATGATTTTTGAATAATATGAAAATATTTTTTTAAGATAAAATTATTATTTTTGTCTTTTTCAACCATAAAAGCTTAAATTTTAAATTTTTATTATTTTAAATGACAAAAAAAGGATTGATTTTTCAATATTATATTTAAAGTCTCACTAATTCACCCCCTTCATACCTTTCGATAATGAGGCTGTGAATGTTCATTTTAATGTTGCTCTAAAAATGTTTAGAACTAATTTTCTGGATTAGTTGTGCAGTAAACATATCTTCATTTAATCTATTTTCTTCTTTTAAAAAATTTTGATTTCATATTTTTAATTTTTCTTTCTTGTAGTCGTGCATACTTTTGTAGAATTTTCTAACGATACAAGTTCAATTCTTGGATGATGATAGTTAATAGGATGATGTTTCTATCAATGATGAACTAAAGAAAAAGAAGCAAAAGAAGAAGGCTTAGTCAAGAGCTTTTTTTTATTGAATATGCAGATTTGATTGTTGATGCTAATTTTGCTAATGGTTTAACTTTTACTTCTATTCCTCCAACTTCTGTAGCACTAGTTACTAATATCATTTCTCCTTCATCTTCTTTTGACTTCTTCATTATGTCCTATAAAGCTCAATACCAATGAAGTTCCAAAAAAATTGTATAATTGATGAGGGTGCCGCAAAATAGAAGTATCGGGAGTGATAAGTATTTTTTTTACAAGTTGAAAGGAAATGTGCTTTTTTTGGCGCTTAACTTATATATTGTTAAAATTTTATATAACATTTAACAAGCATATCAAGAAGATGGTTTTGAGGGAAGAGTAGATGTTTACAACTCTAATGTTAAAACTTTTATTCCATTTAATAGTTTATTTATAGGCCTCTTAAGCAAATGTGATATTTACAATATAAATTCATTGATAAAATAAACTTAAAAAAGTATTTAATGAAATAAAAGCAAAAATTTTGAATCATTGATGACATGCGCTACATTGTTTCACATAACATGGGATGCACATTTCAATTTTTGACACACTCTTCCAAATCATTATTTACTCATTGGCTCATTTTTTAAAGACATTTATTAATCTTTTTCTCAATTCCTCTTTTCTCTTTTTCTCCCCAATTCTACTCATATATTAGATTCATCAACTCTTTAATTTCGCGAATCCTTTCTACATCAATATTTATTTTTGTATCTTTTTGACTCTCTATTTTAATGATTGATCACAAACATCAAATTCATATGATAAACACCATTAGAAGAGTCCACATATATTATTTGCAAAAGAAAGATACAAGTTATTATTATTCATATTTGACTAAAATCTTTATAGAAACTTACTTATAGATCTTTCAAAACTTATGCTTGAATCTGATATATGAAGTGAAAGAATGATTTCTAGTGGTGTTATTATCAATCCTTTGAGAAGACTACTGAGTAATGACACATTATAAGGGGATAAATTTGTACTTTAAAAAATGTTTTGTGATAGTGAAATGATTTATCATAAAATTATGTGAAATTAAAGTAAATAAAAATAATTGTAAGTCTATTGCATAAGTAATTACAAGGGTGATAAAATTATACAGGGGACACAAATTCAATCGTTTTGTGTTTTGGCCACTTTTATATCGAATAGAAGTTAAAAGATAGTAGATATCAGACAAGAATTTTTTGGGAACACTAGCATTGAGAAATGATCACTGGTACGTTTGCTCATTCTCATTATATGTGAGAACAATGATAAAGAAAGTGGTCTTCAAACGTTGACGGTAAATATACATTAAATATTGGGAGGATTGATTTGCCAATCAGTTTGATCATGATGTTAGGCAGTGGTTTGTGCTTTGCGTACTGGCTCTTCTTGAAAAATGACTAGATGACTGTATAGATTGTTTTCAGAATTGCTAACTGTTTAACTTCACTTCAATGTGATAATGGGCATCGACATTGGTCGACAATTAGAATTTTGAAATTCTCCTATTGTAAAACCTATTTTTGAATTAATGTATACATGTGTTTTGATTAAATGTTAATAATTTTAATAAATGATTTTTATCATTTCTAATCATGCTAATTAAATTATAATTATTTTAACAAATTATTTAATTAGTAATTTATAAAATTTAATAACTTATATTTAATTAAATCACGTCGTAAATACTACCAACAACAACAACAACAAAGCCTTCATCCCACTACATGGTGTCGGCTTCATGAATCCTTTTTCTCCATTGCGTCCTATTTAGTGTCATATTTTCATTTAGTTCTAATAATTAATATCATTTTTTATACAATAAGCCCAAGTCTTCCTAGGTCTACCTCTACCTTTTTTAACATAAGTCAAATTTAAAACATCTACTCTCCTAATCAGATCACATTGTAAATACTACCAATTTATTTAAGTTAATATTGGTTATTAATATTAATTTAATTTTTAATTTGATACTTTTATTTAGTTAATACTAATTAATATTAATATTTAAAATATTATTTTAAATTATTAAAAATATGAAATTTATATCTGATTACAACTAACATAATGTTGCAAACCCTCATCTTTATAGGGAAATTTGATTTTGTTAGTGCATAGTTAGCCAAATATCCTCGATAAAGCTTTACTAAGAGAAATACACTGAAAAGTTTATTTGGGTTGAAATTGGCTGCAAGGAGTTTATAAAAGCCAAAGTGGTTTGGAATTTTTTCACTTTTTCAAATCTAATTTTAATATGGGTTCAAACTAGGGCTAGGGGTTTGTGTGATAGTTCACCGGGACAAACGTCAAGGGGATTGAAAATATGTGAAGGAGAAGAGGTGTTTGTGTGAGACTTTGTTGGGGTCACACATTAGCAGTATTGATGAAATGTGAAAGAAAGGGAGTTCATGCAAGCGAGATGGAGTTGCAAAGGTTCAAATGACAAGTGTTCAAAATTATTTGAATGACAAATCACAAACGTATAAAATAAGCACATTTAGGGCTGTAAAAAAGCTCGTCCAAGTATTATGATATGTTAAAGATTCTAATGAAGTCCCATTAAATGATGAGAGAGATGATGACTTTTGAATTTCAAAGTATTAATGTTAATGGCTTGTTATATTCTTAAGTAGTGAATAGTGTGAGTAAGAGAGAGAGACTTATGTTAAATTAATTTATATTATTGTGTTATTCAGTTTTAATATTTTATTTTGATATCTTAGTTTCTTTTGATAGTTTAGTATGTTATTATGTTTTAATGTTTTAATATTTTATTTTGATGATCTAATGCTTGAATGACAAAATGTTACCTTTAATTTTGTGCAATTTATTACTTTATTACGATGTTAATATATATATTTTTAATATGTTAATATGTTAGAATATTAACATGTTTCTTCTTACTTCACATTTTAAAATTTATACTATGTTTTTTTCTTCACTTAATGTTTTGAATTTGAGGCTTATTCCTCAAAACTCTTTGAGGCTTACACCTCATTGCACGATAAAAAATGTCTCAATGCCCAATGTAATTCTTGGTTATGAAATTTGGTTTCTCCTAAATTACCAAAAACATTTCTAACAAACTTGATGAGAAGTAAAGAATCTTTTTTCATAGTGAGGATCAATCTTTGTTTATGCTATGTTATTTATGTCAATTTTCTGTACACCGTGTTATATAAACACACACACACAAGTCAGTTGGAAAACTTTTTAGAAATGGTTTATTTTTACTCATGGACACACGCACACACACACACAAGTCAGTCGGAAAACTTTTTAGAAATGGTTTATTTTTACTCATGATAGAAGTTAGAAGTGTCTTGATATGATTTTACATTATGAAATGATATATAAGAAATATTGCTTGCACACGTGGATGCACACACGCATTGGTCAGTTGGAGAACTTTTGAGAAATGGTTTATTTTTACTCAGGATAGAAGTGTTTTTATATGTTATTAAAAGATGAAATGATATATAAGAAAGATTGCTATAGTTTGAAAAGGAAGGAGTAATGTATGAATGACGGGCAAAATGAGGCCAAGTTAATAGAAGCCAGTGTAGCTATGAATTTGTTAGATAAGATTTTGTTGTTGTTCTTTTATTAACAACTAGATTTAGATGTAGAAATTGATGGATTCATCTCATTTCCTTGTATCGTGCATCTCATTTCCTTATATCACTTACTATATCTTTCTTGTGGATACGACTAGAGAAAGAGTTAAGGAAAAAACTTGAATTATGGTGGTCTACTTTAGAGTCTAAAGACCTTCATTTGAATAGATCTAAATATGAATGCATGAAATATAATTTTAGTAGTAGCAGATCTAGTGACAGAGTTGTAACAATAGGTGATCAAATCATTAAAAGGAGTGAACATTTTAAATATAGTGGGTCTATTGTTTAAAGTGATGGTGATATAGATGGGGATGTTATTAGTTGAATTCCAGTTGGATGGCTGAAATGGAGGGAAGCATCGGACCTATTGTGTGATTGAAAAGTACCACTTAAACTTACAAAAAAAAAGTATAATATGGTGGTGAGACTTGTAATGCTTTATGGTGCAAAATATTGCTATATAAAAAAGAAATATAAAAATAAGTTAAGTGTGGCTGAGATGAGATTGCTTAGATGGATGAGTGACTTTACAGTTAGAGATAAAATACGAAACAAATATATCTTTTAAAGGTTTGGTGTAGCTACAGTTACAAAAATGATTAGAGAGAGTCGTCTTAGAGGGTTTGGTCACATGAAACATTGACCATCTGATGATACAGTTAAGAGAGTAGATTTTTAAAATTCGACTTATGTTAAGAAAGTTAGAGTTAGACCTAAAAAGACCTGGGCATGTTGTGTAAAAAATGATCTTAATTTATTAGAATAAAATGAAAAAAAGACACTCAATAGGACATAATGGAGAAAAAGGATTCTGTAGCCGATCACACTTATGCGGGGCTGGGCATACCGGCCGACTGAACTAACTGGCTAGTGGACCTGACGACTTTACGTGGTCCAAGGAAGGCCTCAGTCCAGGTGCAAAAAGGACCGAGCGATAGTTTTATGAGGCGACATTACCTCCAACCCTCCCCACGTCCTTCCTTTTCTGTTTTTATTTGTTTGAGTCTTTATATTTGTTGTTTTGAGAGAATTAGGGTTAAGTTTTGTTATGTTTTCTTTCAGATTTTTTGTGTGGAGTCTTTTCCCTCCTGTTAAGCCTGTATCCGATGATAGGTGGTGCTCTAGCTGTATCCTGCTATGAGGTGGTGTTATGTCCTTCCAATCCCCTCCTATCACTTGGAGTTGTTCATACACTAGCCTTGAAGGTGGAGAGTCATCAAAAGAAACAACATTCATCCTTCGGGAAGCAACCATCAGACAGACAGTCTCATACAGTTACAACGACCGACAAGGGTACTTCGGGAGACACTAGCAAGCCCAGACATGGGAATGACTCTCCGGATCAGAGCGAGAAGAAACAGAATAAGGGTAGCTCCTCCAACATTGTATCGACCAGGAAGTGTTACAGATGCCAAGACTACGACCATATAGCCTCCAGCTATCCCACGAGCAGGGTAGTCACACTCACAGGTCATGGTGTCATGGAGGAGCTTAGCGACGAGGAGAAAGCTAAGGAACATGGTGAGGTGTATCAACATACACCAGACGAAGGAGAGGCGTTTGTGATCTTGTGGATTCTGCAGAATGAGGACACGAGTTATCCGTAGTGGCTTCGACACAACATATTGTACACCCGCTGCTCACTAAAAAAAAATGGTATGTATCCTCATCACCGGTAGCAGGAGCAACAAGAACATGAAATCGACACCGATAATAGATAAATTGGGACTTGCGACTCAGAGACATTCCGAGCCGTATTCACGGCATGGCTGAAGGAGAATCGAGTCAACATCGACCAAAGATGCTTGATAGAGTTTTCGATTGGAGGCTTGCCGCAGGATCAGGTGTGGTGTGATATGGTTCCTATGGATGCCTGCCGCCTTCTGCTGGGAAGATCGTGGCAGTTTGAACGGAGGTTTAAACACGATCAATTCATGCAACATTCCTTCACCAAGGATGGGAAGCACATCATTCTACTTTCTTTGTCAGAGCCTGAGACCACAGGAGCCCTCACCAGCAAAGAACCTTTCATGGGACTCGTTTTAGTGACAACTCAGGACGAGAGGGTTGAGATGCACGCTCCAAACATGAGACAAATACGACAAAGGGTATTGTAGAGCCTCATGATCGACATCGTACCACCAGCTCCACCATCGGGCGAGACGGCTCAGGCTATTGAGAAGACACTTCATACTGAATTGACCGTAGGTTACTTTGGGAAGATTCAGAAGTGCAGCGGGACCCGCTGTTTCAGGAGAGCAGATTGAAATGGACGTGGGCTCGCAAGTATGGGATCTAGGTGCTGCTAGAACGACCGACGAAGAAATAGAAGCTTCGAGCTATGAAGGCGAAACTTTCTCAACCCCGTGAGACTGACGTGGGGCTAGGCGCACCAGCCACTGGACCAACTGGCTAGTGGACTGGACCATTGTACTCGGTCCAATATGAGGTGCTGCTAGACTGGACCAGCCACCAACCCTCACCACATCCTACCTTTTATATTTTTCCTTGTTTGAGCATTTATATTTGCTTTTTTGAGAGAATTAGGGTTAAGTTTTACTTTGTTTGCTTTCAAATTTTCTGTGTAGTATTTTTTTTATTACTAGGACTGTGTCCGACTGCATGTGATGCTCCGACTGTATCTTGTTCTGAGGTGGTGTTGTTTCTTTCCAATCCCCTCCTATCTTTTCCCCGACCCCTTCTCCTACCCTTTCGTAGCATCGCCCACGCCCATCTTCCTCCAACAGTTATGCTGCTGCCTCTATTGCCACTGAAACCTGCTGTCCGACCACCAAGTCCCCCATTCCTGTACCCATACTCCCTCTCCCTACAACCACCTAGGTTGTCCAACCCTCCAAGCCATCTAGCCACATCTTGCCATCTCTCCCATGTAGCAATCCTTGCTGTCGAACCCACTGACAACCCACCAAACCCCGTTCCAACATACCAAACAGCCATCCAACCTTCCTCATTTTTCTTTACCACATCGCCGACGCCGCCATTGCGTCAGATCTCCTCTTCTAGCTCTAACCGGAGATTAGTATAGTATCGTTTTTCCTTTTTTCCTTTGTGTTATGTTGTAACCCTATTTATATATTAAAGAATTTCTGCTTTTCGTTTCCGCTGATTTCCGAACTAGTTACGATATCACTTAGTGGGATAAAGGCTCGTCGTCATTGTCGTTGTTGTTATGAGTCTTGTGCTATTGACAATGTATTTTTGAGAAATATTATGGTATGTAATAACGTGATATATAAAATTCGCATTTTTGGCTTTGTGAGATTAAGAATAAGTGATGGTGTGACTAGGTCATTAGAGGTTAGGAATGTATTAGCTCGTTGAAAGAATATTTTACCTTTGAGTGCTTTGAGTGAAGCATGATGCACTTTCTTAGGGGATATCAAAATTCGTAATTTTTGTAATGGTGCGTTGGTTGTCACGTTGGTTGTCATGAAGGAAAAGAGATTTTTGGACTTCTTTTGTTGTAGGTTGTAATTTCAAATTGAGCTACTTCAATTTCATCATCATATATGTTGGAGCTTCGTACTTTATAAAAGATAGAAAGTTTGCTTCTTATTTGTAGGTATGGTTCTATAATAGAGAAGCACACTTGTTTAGGAGGAGAATGTTGAAGATGATATGGTCGATTGATCTTGTTTTATATGATTTTTTTGGTGCAAGGTTGCACTATTGCAATATTCAAAGTAATGAGACTACGCTTTGTGGATATAAGATTTTAGTGACAAGTGCACTTTTGATACCGTCTGATCTAGCTAGGGATGCGTAGGGTGCATTTTGATACTTTTTTTTGTTTTTGCATTATAGTGCTGTATAGATTTTTTGAGATTTAGGGCCCGTTTAGGGCAACTTATTTGGTGTGGTGGTGTTTTGAAAACAGTATAGATTTTTTGAGATTTAGGGCCCGTTTAGGGTAACTTATTTGGTGTGGTGGTGTATTGAAAACACACTTGGTATGTTCGGTCAAACTGCGCTTTGACAGCTTATGCGCTTGATATGTTCGGTCAAACTGCGCTTTGACAGCTTATGCGTTTTCAAAACGCTGAAAATAGGTGCGGTGGAAGATTTCTGGCAGCGGTTTGACTTTTCCAAAAAACTAAAAAATTATAATAGTCGTCGCACCGAGCTTATCAACATATTAATTTGAGAGTTTAGAGTACTTGGCTTGGAGATGTGGAGTCATGTCGGAGAATCAAATTTATTGTTACATATTAAGGATGATAATTGTTAGGATCTTGCCTAAAACTAAGATAGTTAAAAAAATCTACATTTTAATTCAAAATTTTTGAATAATTTAGGGTTATTTTGGATCAAATTATGGATTTGTTTATTTTTCTCACGATCAACTGTGGTCAAAGTTTATTTATTTTTTTTAGCCTTTATTGTCTTGAATAGAAATTATTAATTTCCATCACATCAATTTTTTCTAATGCATTATTTAATAAGTGATTGGATTATTGCACTTGGATTACATGTTTAGTAGGATATATATGTGCTTAAGTATGTATGGAGAGGGTTTGTTTCCTTTGCATAGGGTTTTAAATGAGCCATCCCAAGTATATCATTTTTTGGACTTGACCAAGCAGTATATCATTTGTTTGTTGGACTTGATTTGGTCATATTATAATTTGTTCGGTTCAAGTTTGAGCCACACACCATACACATACACAAATTTTATGTGTGTTTGTGTAAAAACAAATACACACGTGTGTATTTGTGTATGTATATACATATATGCATAAAAATATTTAAATTATTATATAATTGTACTTGGTTTGCTTTAATTAATCAAATGAATGCTTGAACTTGGTTATAAACTAGCTAAAAATTTGACCATATATCTGACTTCTCAAATAAACAAATAATTTTACCAATCTAAATGAATTAATATATAATTATTATTTTACTATTTAAAACCAATTAAATAGGATAATAAATAAATCAAAAGTATGCTTTCTTGCAATATACACATGAATTGAGTAATATTTTTATGATAATAATAATAATAATAATAATAATAATAATAATAATAATAATAATAATAATAATAATAATAATAATAATAATAATAATAATAATAATAATAATAATCAAATAAATAAATAAATAAGGGTGGTGGACCGGGGGCTGTTCTGGGACTGCGACAGCGAGGGGGAATGGCTGGAAAAGTTGCGGAGCAGTTGGCTAAGGATAAATATCCCCGCGGGATTGAAATACAATAGGAGTACCACTTGATTCTTGGGGAATGGTCTCCACCTCGGATGAGTTATAGCCATACCACCTTTTTGTCTTCGGATACAAACCTCTGAAGGTAAAACGCCTTAGAGGCCACAATCTGAAATAAGAAACAATCAAAGTCTGAATTCTAAACAAGCATACAACACATATATAATAGAAGCTAGCAGATAGGAATAGAAGGTCATAGGAAAGGAAAGGGAAAGAAAAATAAAAGGTAATGTAATAGGAAAAGGCTACGGTAGGAAAGGGAGGCGGGCAAGGAATCAAATAGGCAAATAAAAAAGAAATTTGCGATACTATATTTGCTACAGTACTGCAACCCAAGCTCCCGCTTCAAGTTGTTTTTTTTAGCTCTTATGCATATTAGTCTAACATAAGTTGTGTAGGAGTTGTAGATAGAACAACTAGGCCAACTAAGATCCTTGAAGAGCATGCAGGTGCATTGCATGGAAGATTGCCACTTTCTATGTAGATTGTGTTTGCGCCAATGAATTTTAATTGACATTTCTTAGCTGGTTGGGTTGGTTCATGATGTTGAAAATGCTGCACAATGCACCAGGAAGTTCCAATTACTTGCATGTTTGGCAAAGACTAAATGTAGGAAGTTTTTGTTTTGATGCCTATGTTGAGTGAGGAATTTAACAAAGAATAGATGACTATGAATACACCAACCATTTTTATTTATATACTTTGGAATTAATTCTGAGATCAAATTCCGATCAAGCATCCTGAATTATAATATAACGACATTTGCAAGTTTATTTATGACTATCGATTTTGTTGTATAACAAATTTCATAACAAATTTCAAATGAAATATTTTTAATTTAATGAGAAATCAGTTATATGAGCATGAGAAATCAACTGTCTCATTTTTCTTACTTAATACTCAAATTCTTAACTTCATAAACTTAATAGCATTTTTTCTTGTCTTCTTTGGATTTAGTAATCTTTCTTATTTCATTTTCAGTCAGCATTGTGAATAAGATCTATTTAAGTGCTGTTAACCTTTCATTGATTCGGTATTTGGATCTTTTATGTGATTATTCAAACTCTACTAGTTGATCTCCATAGGGGATATTTTACGAGTCATTTTTTTGGAGCTTAAACTTTAGATCCAACAAAACAACAAAAACTTTTTTTTTATTTTTTTTAATCCAACTAAATTGAGTAAGCAATTTTACCCTCTTTTATCTTACATACAACCAAACAACCTTGGACAAATGGAATATCATGCATATTCTTAACACTTTAAAATTATGTAACCAATTGACCTTAACCTTTTTGTAGTTCTCACTGTTTTGCACCATCATTTTGTCACAATCTAACCCGGGGCTTGAAGTTAACTAAGATGGGAACGGACGGTCGGACAATGGAGATCAATTCTCTGTTATTTTAATTCTAGTACTAACAATTTAATATTTAAATAATACATTGGTTATTCAATTCTCTGTATGAATTCATGTATGAATTTAATATTTAAATAACAACGGTCGGACAATTCTCTGTTATTCAATTCTCTGTATGAATTCATGTATTAATATTAAATAATACATGAAAGAGCCTTTAAAATAACAATTTAAATTAACAAGTGAAAATTTGTTCATTTTCGTTTGTTATTTTTGTCTTCTATACACATTTGCTCCTGTTTTATTCATCTTGTTCAAATATTGAAAACCTAAAAAAATATTGAAGCAACATAATGAGTTATAAGATAATCCAAGAGTAATCACACTTATAAATTATAGTAATCCAATGAAAATAATACAATATGCATGCTAAACTATAAGAAATCCTATAATATGCCGGTCTTTTATAATTTTATAAAAAATCATATATATAAAAAGAAATAAATATACAGATAGATTGTATGAGAGTGCTCAAACATGGCTTCCTACCCACACGGTAAAGACATGTAAATGGTTCCAGAAAAAAAAAGAAAAAAAACAGAAAAATACATGAGAGCCCATAAGCATTTACTTTAACTTTGCTTTTATTTTAAACTTAATTAACACTTCTATCTCTGTGAGGATCATCGTCAACAAACCTAACAAATTCTTGGCCGATAGTGCCCCATCAGCTCCTATCGACACAACAGTTAATAATTTACACATCGCAATTATCTTGGGTGGGAAGACCCTTACTTGTCCTTGACCGATTTTATTTTGTTGGCAGAGTGGTTAATAATGTAAACATTACAATTGTCTAGGGAGGTGAGCGCTGGTCTACTTGCCGCTAGTCAATATTATCCCGTCGGCACAACAAATAATGATTTAACAATCACAATTGTCTGGGGTGGTAGAAAAACTATGCGCGTAGGTACACTGACGTCTCTATCTGTACCATTAGGGGTTGAAATCTTCCTCCGAACATACATATACAAGCATTCACATATAAGCTATTTAATTCTTCATATATACATTATTCTGTGATATCTTTATGCATCTACTAACATGCATTTTTTTATACTGTACAACTATTTATCAGACATATATTTCATATTATTCATATATCTTTCTCATGAATATCTCTTACTTGTATCTATCTCATATATGTCTTTTACTTATATCATGCATATCTTTTTTGTATGCATGTCTTATGTGTTTATTTTACATATAATATCAATCTAAATACATTCATGTCATGCATATCTTTCATGTATGCACATCTTTTCCTATTACGCTTATCATGCATATCTGCCCTATCAATATGAAAGATTTGATTAAACTACGACAAACATGACGTCAAACATACAATCTGAAATAAAGAATATTATTGAAATTAAAAAATGCAATTATTCACCTCATTTGCCACGCTGAACTCTTAATCTTCGACAGTTAGCTGGAGGTTGCAGTGACTTTTACGTTGAAATTAATAACTTATAAAACATATTATTAAGATGTAAAACTCATGTATTTTTTGTTAATCAAATTAATCTTCCTAACTTATGATTAATTTATTTAAAATTTACCGGGTCGCTTTATAATAAATTTTCACACTCACTTCAAGTTTGCTGTCTCAGATAAATAACCTAGTATCTGAAATTAACTTAGGATTTAAAGATATTTTAGTTGAAAAAGTAATTTAATTAAAAATATAAATGATTTGCTAAAACATACCTTAAACGTTTTTCTCGACAACTAATCCTTATCCAAAGCTGTCAAATTTACTTTCTATCACCTCCAACCACACTTTTACGCCGATATCGTGTTAGAATTCTTTTGGAAGCTCGCAAAAGACGTTCGACACTTCCGACACACAATTGACGTCTTCGACGACTATCAAAAACGAGAAAAATACGAAAAATGAGGCAAACTTTAATTTGGAATGGTGAGGAGGGAAATGAAAGTCTCAAATGTTGCTAAAATCAATTTCACACTTATCAATTTTATCTAGGAGACCTCAATCGAAGCCTGCGGCTTCATGAGGTGCTCGTGGCTGCTTTGTTCGCACCTTGGATTGCGAACTGTGCTACAGTAGCTGGGCACAGAAATTCGGAGCTCACGGTAAGGAGTGAAAACAGGTGGCTTTGAGCGAACGAAACCGAGAAGGGGAGAAAAAATTTTGAAGGCTCTGGAGTCCCCCAAATTGATGCAAATATTGCTGGTTAGGTCGGTTGGCTAAAGTAAAACGAGATTATGGATGAATTAATTAAGGGTTAATTAGGTTTAGTCATTTTATAGTTTCCAGTTTTTATATCTTCCAACAACAACAACAACAACAACAACAACAACAAAGCCTTAACCCCACTGCGTGGAGTCGGCTATATGAATCCTTTTTTTCCATTGCGTCCTATTTAGTGTCATATTTTCATTTAGATCTAATAAATTTAGATCATTTTTTATATCCCAAGTCTTCTTACTTCTACCTCTGCCGTTCTTAACATAAGTCGAATCTAAAACATCTACGTTTAATTGACAAAACCATCTAAGACAACTCTCCTCTAATTTTGTCAGTCACCGGAGCTACACCAACCCGATCATTGATATATTCATTTCGTATTTTGTCTCTAAGTGTGAAGCCATTCATTCACCTAATCATTCTCATCTAAGCAACACTTAGTATTAAGCTTCTCTTTTAAAGGCCAACATTCAACGCCAATCAATTCATAATTTTAATATATTTCAATTAATTCATAATTTTTATAAAATGCTTTATATGGAATTGATCTATTTCTTGTGTAGAATTTTATAAAATTATTTAGATTGAAATCCGAGGGGTGCGAAAATTGGGTGCAATTTAAGTTGCTGAAAATTTTCTCTGATTTTATTGGTTATTACACATTTCTTACTTTCAGGATCTTTTCTAGGAAGAGACACAAAAGATGGGGAAGCTCGGAAAGAAAGCTAGGAAGTTCGCAAAGAAGAACCTCCAGTCTGTTCTGAGGAAGAAGCGCAAGTTCAAGGCCATGCTCAAGCGCAAAAGTGCTCCAGGTTCTGTTCTTTTGGCTACAGTTTTATCTGCAATACTATACTTAAGACATTGTTACTTTTCATTACAAATGGAATATTTAATCGATTTTTTTCAGGAACAAGAATTTCACTCTCTCATGTTTTATGACTTCATTGTATTTTATCTTCATTTATGCTAAATATGGTAATCTGTTGTAGGCATCATGGCTACACATGAAAAGTTTTTGAATAAATTTTGTTTTTTGGCTGGAATGTATTATATATTCCACAAGTAGCCGAGGATTATGAATTTAAAATTAGCCTTTGATCTTTTTTTTCGGCAAATCCATTCTTTATTATTGTTTTATATACCATTTTATTCTAGTGAAATGTAACAGCTTTCATCCATAAGAAAAATCAATATGAATTCCTGTACTTATTTTTCCCTAAAAATTTTAAGCTTATACCGCTGATTAGTTTCTGATTAGGAGAAGTACAATGGAGTTTTATGTTATGCTATTTCATTCTCATTTGCATTTTTTTCTTCTATGATGATCATCAATTTTCTCTTTTACCTTTTATTTAATGTTATCCAACCTGTTGAAGTAGTTGAGCTTACTCATACCTTGAATTGTGTATCTTTTAATTAATTTTCCTAGTATTTAAGAGTTCTTACTATATAAGGCCCATCATCATCATCATCTTCATCATCCTATTCCCAATTTTTTAGGGTTAGTTTTATTAATTCTCATTTTGCTGAGCGTTGCTTGCCAAAATTTAGTTTAAGCAACTTTTATTTACGTTATTTTAGATCTATTTCTTTCTTATTTCATTTGATATTAATTTTATCTATCCATCTAATATTGCATTCTCTATTCTTTACTGTACATGCCCAGATCACCCATGCCCATTTTTTTAAAATCTTGGTTAGAAGGTACCAGTCTCTATGAAAAAGAGTTACTGGTCTGCTGACTCAAGTTTACCATGTTCTTTGATTGCTAAAATATGCTAAATTTTGTACAGATGTATGTTGTATATCTTCTAACTGACTTTCTTAACTCTATTTGTTGTGCCGCCAGTTAATTTTAAGATTCATGGAGCGTTTGGGGAAGCTTGTGCTTATCCTAATAAGCCGCTTATTTGGAAACGTGGACTGCGGGGCTTGACCCACGCTCCGCGTTTAGTGTAAAAACAAATTGCGTTTTCAGATAAGCTGCTCAAACGCAGTTCTAAACGGTGAGGCGACGTCTTCAAAATTCCGTCGCAACAGATAAGCTGCCCCAAACGGAGCCTCATTTTCTCTTTAAAATCAGATTATTCATCATCATCGATATTGCAATACATAAACAAGTTGCTACATAAAAAAAAAAGAAAAGAAAAAAAAATTGTTGCATGTTTTGTCTTATGTGCAACGTATTCATTCTTTATAACTTAAAAGTCATTATTATATTTTTCTTGATGTAAATTATTACAAAATATTTACTATTTCTCTTTTTGTTTTATTTATTGTCTTTTTTGCAATTTTTATAGATCTCTCATTATCAAAACAATTTACATGATCTCTAGAATTTTGTGGATAAAAGTCTTGCAAAACGTTGATGCAACGTCTAATTGCATTTGATATTAGGTTTGTCACAAAAGTTGTTGGAAAATAAGTTTTATTATTGAAACAAATAGGAGGTACAACCAACACATTTGAAATACGACAACAAGGCACCTTAAAATCTGAAAGAGCACAAACATGACACACATTGAAACCAGGGTGGATCTCAGGGTGGTGGAGGTGATCAGCGAGGATTTGGCCCTCTAGAGAGGTAGCAACTGGTGGGAGAAGGGCTGGAAGGCATGACAACAACAAATATGTGTTGTTAACAGTGAGGGGGAGTGCGAAGCTGAAGGAATGACAAGTGCAGTTCCTGTCCTAAGCGGGGGCAGCAAGAAAGAGGGTTATGGATAGCGAGGAAGTGGCTGTTATAGTTGCAGTGGTGCGTAGACAGTGAATGTGAGGAGTTGTGGCAACGACAACAAATTGGAATGAGAGAAATTGGTGACTAGACGGTCGAAACTGCAGGCGAACAACAAATAGACTATGTTCTTGGTGGCTTTAGTGAGGAGTATGCCGACGACAGCGGCGGAGGATGCAGGGGATTTCAGGAAAGAAACATGATGGTCATCCAGGGCGGCACTAACGAGTGTAGGTGATTGAAATTGAAAAGACTAGTGAAAATAACAATGACGACTGTTTGGGGTCTGCTACTGCAATGGAGGGCGATCAGGAGCGACGCGGGGAAGGGTGTGGGAGGACATAGGAAAGATAACCACCTCATTGAGAGAGATAGTCAGAACACTACCCAAACTCTTTGATACGACCCTCAATGGGAGAAAATGGACGCCGGTGGTTGTTCCAAACAAACTCATAAAAAATTGCACTATAAACTCTAATACAATACATATATAGGAAATGACTAGAAAGGAATGAAAGGAAATGAGGAAAAATTGCTAAAAATTGGAAAGAAAAAAAATGGACATTTGGTTTTGTTCGGTCTCGATTGCAGGACCTGTGCTCAATACCCGCGAGCGCGGGATTGCGTGTCCCCGTACGCGGGTCCTCCCAAGTCTATTTTCTAGGGTTGCGAGAGTTTCAACCTCGTTTGTCGATGCTTCTGGATCATCTTAGTGTAGTGTTAGGTTGGCCATGTTAAGTGTGGTGGAGCTACTGTAACTTCCCAGTAAGTCACTTTTATAGGCATTATCATTCTAATGCACATCTCGATAGGATAAGTATTCATCATCTTTTATTTAACATGAGTTGGAGTTGCATATAACTCTAGATTCTCATAAAATAACTCTTGAGCCCTTAAGTCTGTAATCTTCTGTTGAAAGATCTAATTCAAAATTCAAAATTCAAATTACAATATTTATTGTTTTTTCCTTTTCTACAGATATTATTCTCCTTCCTTATTTTTATCTTGTTTAATTAGTCTTGGAATGTAATATGAATTTCTTTGAATTTATTTAGTTAGTTTCCTTATCTAAGGAGGAGAGACTCCTATATGTAAATGCACCTTGAATTGAATCATTAAGAAGAAATAAAATTTTCTCTTCAGTTTCTGGTTTTATGGTATAGAGCGGGAGATAAAATTCAGAAAAAAAAACCCTAGTCTTCGTCCTCGCAAGCCGCGATCGATCCCGCAAGCCGCGATCCTTCTACCGCAAGTCGCGATCCTTTCTGCAGTCCGCGATCCTTCTACCGCGAGTCGCGATCCCGTCGAACCTTCGGCCTATCTCCGATTCCTACTTCCTGAGCCGCAGGGACTTCTTCCGCCACTTGCAAAGCTGAACCATCTCTTTTTTTTATCATGTCTGAAAATATAAATGATTCTGCCGCCTCTATCCAGCATTCCACTCTGTCATCAACACCACCCTCCTCTAGAACCACCGAAAATCACTCGGCCCAGATCACCACAATCCGTCTCAATGGTGATAATTATCTACGCTGGTCACAATCGGTGAAGATGTACATTAGAGGAAGAGGGAAGATAAACTACCTAACAGGCGCAAACTATATGAGTTACTCCACTGTCAAAGAACTATGGGAGAATGTGGCCCAAATGTATTCGGATACGGGTATCCAATCGCAAGTTTATGAGCTTTCCCTGAAACTTGGTGACAACAATCCGTCTCAATGGTGATAATTATCTACGCTGGTCACAATCGGTGAAGATGTACATTAGAGGAAGAGGGAAGATAAACTACCTAACAGGCGCAAACTATATGAGTTACTCCACTGTCAAAGAACTATGGGAGAATGTGGCCCAAATGTATTCGGACACGGGTAACCAATCTCAAGTTTATGAACTTTCCCTGAAACTTGGTGACATTCGTCAAGGTAATGACTCTGTCACAAAATACTTTAATTCTTTAAAAAGAATATGACAAGATCTTGACCTGTTCAATGATCAAGAGTGGAAGTGTCCTGATGATGCTAGTAGGTATAAGAACATTGTTGATGCAAATAGAATTTTTAAATTCCTTGTTGGACTTAATGAGGAGTTTGATGACGTTAGGGGCAGAATTATTTGAAGAAGTCCCATGCCTTCAATCCATGAGGCTTTCTCAGAAGTTCGCCGCGAAGAAACTCGAAGAGGAGTGATGCTCAACAAGAAATCCATTCCTACCAGCATACCCGAGACTTCGACATTCCAATCGGAGGCTCATATCAACAAGTGGACTGTTCCATATCCACAGAAGAATGAGGAGAAACCATGAGTATGGTGTGATCATTGCAGCAAGTCACGACACACTAAAGAAACCTGCTGGTACCTCCACGGTAAACCTGCAGATTGGAAGCCAAGAAACAAGCACAATCCACCTAATGCTAATGCTGTTGCCGAACAAACCAACCCATTTAACAAAGAGCAAATCGATCAACTCCTGAAACTGCTAAACCCCAGTTTGGCTACTGGTACCCCAACTTGTTCAATAGTACGCGCAGGTAGACAACTAAACCCTTGGATTATTGATTCATGAGCTTCTGATCATATGAAAAATTTACACTATCTATTTCATTCATACATCTCATATTCTGGCCATGAAAATGTTCGTCTTGCTGACGGTAGTTTCTCTTCAATTACTGGAAAATGAAACATTAACCTGTCCAAGAGTATAGGTCTTAAATCTGTACTCCATATTCCAAAACTCAAATGTAATCTTTTATCTGTCAGCAAACTTTCATAGGATAATTTTCTGTGAATCCTCTTGTGTTTTTCAGGACCAGAAGTCGGGAATGATGATTGGGAGAGCTAAAAAGATAGGAGAACTTTATTATTTTGAGGAGACTGTTCCTGGTAAAAATAAGGTTGGAGCTTACAACATTATGAGGTCGAACCCTGCATTAGAGAAAATAATGGAATCGCATCTTAGACTAGGCTATCCGAGTTTTTCTTATTTAAAACATTTATTTCCAAATTTGTTTAAGGGTGTTAATTGTGCTTTACTTCAATGTGAAACATGTTATTTGACAAAAAGTCATCGCATAAAATTTTCTCCAAAACCATACTCTCCTTCAAAATCTTTTTACATGATCCATAGTGATATTTGGGGACCTTCAAAAGTCAAAACATTATCTGGGAAAAGAGGATTTGTGACGTTTATTGGTGGGTTTATCTTATAAGCAAAAAATTAGATGTTGAAAATTTTTTTAAAGATTTTTACAACATGATTGAAACTCAATTTGAAACTAAAATATGCATCCTTAGATCTGACAATGAAACTGAATATTTTAATGAATGTTTAGGGGAGTTCTTAATAAACAAAGACATAATTCATCAATGTACTTGTCGTGACACTCCACAACAAAATGGAATTGCTGAAAGAAAAATAGACATTACTTGAGGTTGCTCGGGCTATCATGTTTTCAATGAATCTTCCAAAATATTTATGGGGGGATGCTGTTTTAACAACATCATATTTAATAAACTGAATGCCAACTCGAGTTTTACAATATACAACTCCTCTAAACAAACTGAAAAAATAATTTTTTAAGTCTATGAATATCTTCAAATATTCGTTTAAAAATCTTTGGATGCACATGTTTCGTTCATATTCCGAATAATTGCCGATCAAAATTGGATCCAAAATCTGAAAAATGCATTTTTCTTTGATATGCCTCAAACAAAAACAGTTACAAATGCTTTAATCCTTTCACAAAAAAAATTTACATTAGTATGGATGTGACCTTCATGGAAAAAATTCTCTTCTTTCACAAAAATCCACTTCAGGGGGAGTATAATACAGATGAAGAAGATGATTTTTGGCAAGTTTCTAATCCATTACCAAAAATTGTTGTAACATCAAGTACACCTGAGGTCTGTGAAAACAAAAAACCAGAAATAGTTATTGAAAATAAAAATAATCCTAGTCAATAAACGTTTGAAAGTATCTTGTCTAATACAGGGGGAGAAATACCGCATAATACAACAACAGAACCTCTTGTTTATTTCTGGGAGAGGCTCCATAAAAGAAAAAAAAGTTCAAACTGAATCTTTAGCTCCCTCCCAATCTGAAGAACCGAATGATGGTCCTCAAGAAACACAGATAATTTCTGATCTTGATCTTATTTTTTGACCAACAGAAGCTCAAGATTCAGAAGTTATGAATCTGGATCTTCCTATAGAGTTTAGAAAATGAACACATTCTCGTACTACCAAATATCTCATTTTGAAATATCTATCCTACAAAAAATCTCACACAAACATCAAGCTTTTTTGTCAAAAATTTCTAATCTGTCTGAACCTAGAACAATACAGGAAGCTCTTAGCAATCCAAATTGGAGAATAGCAGTAAAGGAAGAGATTGATGCTCTTTT
>NW_018164570.1:25861-26290 GCF_001263595.1 Phalaenopsis equestris
TACCAAGAAACAAGTCTACTGTTGGGTGTAAATGGGTCTTCACTACTAAAGTCAAAGCTGATGAGAGTATCGAAAGATATAAATCAAGATTAGTAGCGAAAGGATTCACGGAATTGACTATCAAGAGTTATCATGAGAAATTCGCTCCGGTAGCCAAGATCAATTCTATTCGGGTTTTACCGTCCATAACGTCAAACCGTAATTGGCCCCTGCATCAGCTTGACGTCAAAAACGCTTTTCTAAACGGTGAATTAGAGGAAGAGGTATTCATGGATCTTCCACCAGGATTTGAGAAGAAGTTTGGAGAAGACAAAGTGTGCAGATTAAAGAAATCCTTGTATCAGCTCAAGCAATCTCCTCGTGCCTGGTTTGAGAGGTTTGGAAAGGTGATTACATTATATGGATACACTCAGAGTCAAGTTGATCATA
>NW_018164570.1:26423-78715 GCF_001263595.1 Phalaenopsis equestris
TTGAATTAAAAGAAAGATTGACCACAAAATTCAAGATTAAAAATCTGGGAGATGTAAAATACTTTCTTGGTATTGAGTTTGCCAGATCTAGATCTTTATTAATCATTAATCAGCGAAAATATGTACTCGATTTACTCAGTGAAACTGAAATGCTTGAGTGCAAAACAGCTGAAACTCCGATTGAACCAAATAAAATGTTACAAGTGACAAATAAAATAGATGGTGTCAATAAAAACCAATATCAATATAGATGGTGTCAATAAAAACCAATATCAGAGACTGGTGGGAAGACTAATCTACTTGTCACACATTTGTCCTGATATAACATTTGCTGTTAGTATGGTAAGTCAGTTGATGCATTCCCCAAATACTCCCCAAATACTCATTACTTGGAGGCTGTCTATCGGATCCTTAGGTGTCTGAAAGGAACACCCGAAAGAGGACTACTGTTAAAAAAAAATGAGCACTTACAGGTAGAAGCATTTACAGATGCAGATTGGGCTGGAAGTGTTACAGATAGAAGATCAACTTCAGGGTACTGCACTTTTATAGGAGGGAACTTAGTAACCTGGAGGAGCAAGAAGCAAAGTGTCGTGGCAAGAAGCAGTGCTGAAACTGAATTCAGATCTGTGGCTCATGAGATATATGAAGTTCTATGGAATTAAAGAATTCTCAAGGAGTTAAAAATTCATAGTCCACCACCAATAAATGTGTACTGTGATAGTAAGTCTGCCATCGCCATCGCCCACAATCCTGTCCTTCATGATAGAACAAAACACGTAGAGATAGACAAACACTTCATCAAATATAAAATTGACAGAGGAGATATCTGCATGGTGTATGTTCCCTCCAACGACCAAGCAGCAGATATTCTAACAAAGAGTCTTCACAAAAAACTGTTTGACGGTTTAGTATGCAAGCTGACTCTGAAAGATATCTTCATGCCAACTTGAGGGGGAGTGTTGAAAGATCTAATTCAAAATTCTCAAAATTAATTCAAAATTCAAAATTCAAATTACAATATTTATTGTCTTTTCTTTTCTACAGATATCATTCTCCTTCCTTATTTTTGTTTTGCTTAATTAGTCTTGGAATGTAATAGGAATTTCTTTGAATTTATTTAGTTAGTTTCCTTATCTAAGGAGGAGAGACTCCTATATGTAAATGCACATTGAAATTGAATTGAATCATTAAGAAAAATTTTCTCTTCAATTTCTGGTTTTATCTTCTTTCACTTTTCATACTCTGCTGAATGTATTTGATAAACAAGTTTGTCAGAAGGAATCAAGTTTGCATTGAGATCTATGGCTAGCTGGACCACATTGATGTATAATCATCTAGGAGAGGCCTCCTCTTCTTCCTTGAAAGGATCTGGATCTCATTGTATAATTTGCTTATCCCCAAAGATCCTAAGGTGATATCTCACGTTGTGGTTCATCCATCTTATCTGATCATCTATCGGTGGATACTCCATTGAATTGATTCTAATATTCAAATGACTCCATATAGTATTCCAGAGTGGTGCAAAAGAGTCATCTCTAACATGTTGGACCACTCTCAGTAGGGGCTACTCAAGAAGTGGATTATTTATCTGAAAAATATGAAATTCTCTTATCTGTAGCCATGTGTATGGTGTCAGTCAAACTTAGGACTATCTTTGACTACAATGTTAGTTCTGTTGGAGTCTCTTTCATCGACTCTGCTTGAACTACATTAATTTCTCTCTCATTAGTTAAAATCTGATACTTTTTTATGTTCTCATCTTTTTCAGTGTCTATTGTGTCATTGCCTATTTTTAATAGTGCCCTGCTCAGAGAAATAGATTATTCCTCTTATTGTGCATTATGATTCAATATGCTCAAATCTGTGACACTTAAACCATTTTCTGACTAGAATGAATTTGAAAAAGCGGATTGGTTCAACCTGTTCTCCACTTTGAATGAGTGTCTTCTCGGGCAAGGTCAGCTTGGGTATTCCGTTGGGTTTACTCTTGTTCCTTGATCATGGGGTTGAACTTTGCCTCTAAGATGTGGTGGTTTCCCTGTGAGATTATTTTTACACCTATCCTATCTGTAAAGGACTGATAGGTATTGACACTACATCTCTCTTTTCATCTTAAACCAGATGGTGATCTTGCATTTTCCCTCATACCGGTGTAGGTGTTTCAAATTTTTCTTCCAGAACAACGCACTCTTCTTTAACTTGCTGGCGAGTAGTTTTGCCATTTTGTATGGGGGACGTCCTAGTACTTAAAGACACGTTTCACTGTCCAACGCCACTCTTGAATTCGCCAGTTTTGCTCGGATCCATGTTTCTATCAAAATATGACAAATCCACTTTCATTTCAAAAGCCATACTTCATTGGTATTTCAGGCCAACTCTTTGGGGCAGGAGTCCTTCATCTTTGGAATCTGCCTTATGGAAGGGATCTATTGCATTCTTTTGATCTGGCACGTCACCATTGTGACTACGCGTGATTCTTTCGGATTGTCTCTTCTCGAAAGCGACAAACCTCTGTTATATTTTGAGAGTTTTTCACTTCATTATCTCTCTAGAAATCTCTTGGACACCTCTTTATGGATTTCTGTTAAATGGCATTGGAGCATTTCCTCTCAAACTAGTCTCTGAAAATTGTCTCTTCTGTGGTGTGGTTAGGTTTTGGGGTTTGGGTGGTGGAAGTGGGTCTATAGAGATAATTTAGGGTGGGAAAGAAATTTTTTGAGTGGCTAGTTTGAAAAATTAGCAAAGGAAGGAATTTAGTGCGGAGGTAGAGTTTGGTATTAGTAGATGCTAGAAACTCTAGGATATGATTAGGGTTAGGCTAGCTCTCATGCCAAATGATGCCGGTGTTAACCCAAACAATAGGAAAACTAATATTATTACTGAAACAAATAAGAGGTTATAACCAACACACTTGAAAGGAAAAATACAACAACTTGACACCCATAAATCTAAAATAGCAACAAACATGACACAAACACTCAAACCGGTGTAGATCTCGTGGTGGTCTAGGTGATCTCCGAGGATTTGGTCCTCCGGAGAAGTAGCAACAAGTGGGGGAAGGGCTAGAAGGCGTGGCGACAACAAATGTGTGTGTAACCACGAGGGAAAGGTGTGAAGCTGTAGGAACGACAAGTGCGGTTGCTTTCCTAGGGGGCGCGACATCGAAGGTGAGGAGTTGCGGCATTGAAAACGAGCTGGAATGAGAGAAACGGGTGGTTGGATGGCTGGAAATGAAAGCGAACAACAAAGTAGCAACAACGTCTGTTTGGGGGCTACTGCAACAATTGGAGTGCCACCAGGAGCGACATGGGAGGGAGGGATAGGGAAGATGAGCACCATCTCAGAAGATAGATATAACCAGAGCGCCATCCAAACCCTCATATACAATTCTCGAAGGGAGAAAATGGACGCCAACGGCTATGCTAAACAAACTTACCAAAAACTTTTATCTAAATTTTAATACAACACATATCTAAGAAATGACTAGAAAGGAATGAAAGGAAAAGAGGAAACTTGCTAAAAATTTGAAAGAAAAATAGATGAAGTGCATTCGGTTTGGTTTAGTCTTGATTGCAGGAGCTGGGTGCCCGATACTCACAGACACGAGATTGCACGTCCTTGTATGCAGGTGCTCCTGCATCAAGTTGTTTCATTCTTCTTTCTCAGTTTTCCATTTCTATTTGTTAAAATTTTTTATTATGTGATTACATGTTTCACCTGACTTGTTGATCCATAAGAGTGAAAACAACGCATTTTCTTAAAACATATTTTTTAAATGAATATAAATCTACCTCAAAGTAGGCACAAATTTAGCTAGAGATTTATGAACTCATGGAAGAAGCAATTTGTAATATCACACAGTGACCAGATTTATAATTGAAACCTCTAACCTAGAAATTAGGGAGCATATGGCTTGGTGTGGAAGCAGATAAGTGTGACCTATGTTTACATTTTTTTTAAAGATTTTCCAGTAAGGCAAGAGAAAAGCAAAAAATGTTGGTTGGCCTGAGAAAACCTATTATTTATACCTTTATCAGGAAATTCCTGCTTATTTTGTCATATTTCTATACTGTGTTTTTGTCTGTTTAACTGTATGAATTAGCGTTGGATCATTTGTTTGGCCAAATCTATTTAACTTCTTGCATGTTATACCGAGAACTCCATATAAAATTATATTCATTTTTTTAAGGTATAGTTAATTTCTGTGAAATAAAAAATTTGCGTGTCCGTGTTTATGAAAGTAAACTTTCTTATATTTACCTTTTTCAGAATGAAATATATATTTTTTCTTTTTTTCTTATTTCTGTATTATTAGCATATTTGTTGTTCATGAATTGTCACCTGATCTTGATTTTCTTAAAATTATGTGATACTATCTGTTGAACTTACTTTTTCTTCTTCTGATAATATCGATCATTACCTGCTTCAGTAGATCACAGGGACAATGTTGAAAAATATGATGCTTTGTCATCCGAAGAACAATTTAAAGGGTGAGCAATCCATCTGTAATTGTATTTTGTTTCAGCATAAAATGTTTGCAATCTGCGTTATTATACACAATTTCTTAAAAATTTTTGGAAACTTTTTGTCTAGTGCAAGCTTTTTGTTACTTCTGGTGGAATGCCACTAGCAAATTTATTGAGTATTAAGGAGCTTCCGCTTTCAAAAAATTCATTGCTACTTTCTTTCTAATTATTATAATACATTGCCGTTTACTTTTAGTGCATGTTGATTACCAGCATCATCAGTAGCTTGCCCTTAGATGGAAGTTGAAATTTGATTGTTTTATCGTGTGTCATACAACAACGACAACAAAAAAGCCTTTGTCCTAGTAAGTGGGGTCAGCTACATGAGTTTTTTTTTTTTCTCCATTTTGTCCTATTGAGTGTCATATTCTCATTTAATTTTCATAAATTAAGATCAATTTTTATACAAGATGCCCATGTCCTTTTTAGGTCTACTTCTACCTTTCTTAATATAAGTTGAATATAAAACATCAACTTTCTTAACCGGATCATCGGATGGTCGACATTTAGTTTGACCAAACTTTGAATACAAAACATCAACTTTCTTAACTGGATCATCGGATGGTCGACATTTAGTTTGACCAAACCATCTAAGATGACTCTCTCTACTCTTGTCTGCCATTGAAACCCTTTCACGGATACGTTTGTTTCGCCCTTTATCTCTAAGCATTAAGTCACTCATCCACTTAAGCATTCTCATTTCTGGAACACTTAACTTTGTTTTATGCTTCTCCTTTAAAAATGGCATTCTGCTCCATAAAGAATCACAATTCTCGCTACCATCTTAAAAATTTTCTTTTAAGTCTAGGCGGTATTTTTTCTATCACACAATAGGCCCGATGCAGTCCTCCACTTTAACCAACTTGAATTCTACTAATAACATCCCCATCTATATCACCATCTCTTTGAAAATTAGATCCGGGATATCTAAAACATTTACAACTTTTAATAATTTGGTCACCCATAGTCACAACTCCTTAACCGGATCTAATACTACTAAAATTACTTTCCATGTATTTAGTTTTAGAACTACTCAAATGAAGGCCTTTAGACTCTAATGTAGACTTTCATAATTCAAGTTCTTCCTGAACTCTTTCTCTAGCCTTATACACAAGAAGGATATCAATAGAGAAAAATACACCAAGGTACATCCTCCTGTAAATGCTCAGTAAGAGCATCCATAACTAAAGCGGAAAGATATGTTCTTAAAGCCGATTCGTGATGTGATCCAACTGAAATAGGAAAATACTTGGTCAATTCTTCTTCTGTTCGAACAAAAGTAACAACTCTAGTATAAAAGTAACAACTCTATAATATATATATCTTTATTGACTTGAATATAAGTCGTATCAACACTTTTCTTTTCAAGAACTCTCCAATGAACTTCTCTTAGAATCTTATCATCGTAAGCATTTTCTAATTCATTAAAAAACATATGTAGAGCTTTTTCTACTCTTTCTGTTCTTCTCCATCAAATCTCTCAATAAATATATTGCTTTCATTGTAGATTTGCCTATCATAAATCCAAATTGATTATGAGATATCTGTGTCACGTCTTAACCTATGTTCAATTATTCTCTCCCATATTTTTAATGTATGACACATTAACTTAATTCCTTTATAATTTGCACACTCTTATGCATCCCTTTATTCATAAAAATGGGGATCAAAACACTCTTCATTCACTTCTCAAGCATCTTTTTAATTTTTGAAGTAATTTTAAAGAGTGCAAGCCAGGAAACTCTCAAGTCTCCTAAATATTTTCACACTTTAATTGAGATATCATCAGGTCTTACTACTTTTCCACCATTGGTTTTCTTTAAAGCCTTCTCAACTTTTTTTTACTAATGCGATGGTGAAAGTAAAAAGTATTATTATTATTAATGATATTAATTGAAAAGTGTATCAAAATATCTCACCCACCTATATTGATTATCTTCCTCTAAAAAAGAATTTTTTGAATTTAATCTTTAATAAACTTTATTTGAATTAAAACTTTACTTGAATTAAAACTTTATTTTTCTTTTCTCTTTGCTTGACTTGTTTATACATATGTTTTTTACTCTCTTTAGTATCTAGTCTATTATATTACTGAAAGCTTAATTCTTAGTATCAGAAATTTTTCTTTTAGACTCCCTACGTGCCACCTTCTATTTTTCTCAGTTCTTTAAGTTTTTTCATTTAAATTAATTTTTATAATAAAACTTTATCTTTTTTTTGCACATTATTATTCCACCACAAACTATTTTTATTTATAAATTTTTTTCTTGATTCTCCAAGTACATCGTTTGCCACTTGTTTAATAGTGCTTATTATTTTATCCCACATAAAATTAGCTTATTCATGAACATCTCAAACCTTGAAATCTCAAAGTTTACTAGTAAAAATAATTTTATTTATCTTTTGAGTGCTCCCATCTAATTCTATTTGTATTTTTTATCTTTTAACTCCTCATCTTAAAATTCAGAACTAAGAATCGATGTTGAGTACTTAAATTTTCACTTGGAATGACCTCACAATCTTTACATTCTAGATGATATTTTTTTCTCCTTAGAAAATAATCAAAGAGTTTTTATTAGATCCATTCTTATAAGCAATAATATGCTCATCTCTTTTCTTAAATAATATTGGCAAAAACAAAATCATAAACTAAAACAAAGTATGATATGATTCTACCTT
Organism: Phalaenopsis equestris; assembly: GCF_001263595.1. NCBI lineage: Eukaryota > Viridiplantae > Streptophyta > Magnoliopsida > Asparagales > Orchidaceae > Phalaenopsis > Phalaenopsis equestris. The sequence goes on from NW_018164570.1 coordinate 33,632, forward strand.
ATTCACTAATCACTCCAAAACCGTAGCCACGCTGAATATTTTTAAAATTTTCTACCACTCTACCAATATTTTCATTTAAATCTCCTCCAATAAAATTTTTTTTTTCGAGAGATATCATTTGTATTAATTCTTCTAGGTTATTCCAAAAATTTTCTTTCTAAACTTTATCTAAACCTATTTGAGGAGCATAAACCCTTATAATATTAAAACTCTTAGTATCAACAATAATCTTTAGGGTTATAATTTTATCTTCAATTCTATTAATTTTTAAAACATTATCTTTCAAACTCTTATCTATAATTACTCCTACACCATTTCTAGTGCAACTCCTACCTGAATACTAAAGTTCAATATTTATGCTATCAATTTTTTTATTCTTTCTCCAACCCATTTAATTCTTGAATGCATAATATATTTTTCTTTCTATGAACCATAATATCTACTAATCTCATTAATTTGCCTGTTAGAGTACCGATATTCCAAGATCCTATTCTGATATTATTTTCATGAGCTAAATTCTTTGCCTGCATCCATTCATAATGGGAGAAACCTTATTTGACACTACACCCTGACAATGGTGTAGCGGTCCTTGCACACTTTTCACTTTACTTATGATATACAATGCTTAGCTTCTAGGTGAAGCCCCCTAGCATTGAACACAATAATTTAAATGATCAATGTCATGATTTTTCGACAAAAAAATGTATGCAGATTGTTGACTATCTAACACTACTCTCCACTTGTCGCATCTGGGGCTTGAGACCCGCCAATGATTGTTATTTTTATGGTGTTTCATATTGAAGCTAAATTTGGCCAATTAATAGTTATTGAACTCGCAATGTTTTTTCCTTGGTATGTACAATCATCAATGTTTATGGCTTGAATGCTTCGACTTGTTGATCAATAATCTGCTATTTAAAGGTCAAAAGCTTTTGAGCTGATTGTATTTTGCATGCATACTTCATTTTTTAATTACAAATGTACCTGTTCTCATATACACTGCATAAGAAAATTGAATTATGAGTAATACAATGACGATAGTGCTCTATAGTTACCGGTCTTAGTTTGTAAAATTGCTGTCATGATTTTACGAGTTATACTTTAGGTGCAGTACCATCTATTCCATTTCTCTGTGATTATTAAATTTTGCCTCTTGCATATTCACAGGAAAATATTTGGTTCTTTTTTCTTTTTCTCTTCATAAAATGTAGACAGCATAACGAAAGCATAGGCCATGACAAGTCAAGGAAAAAGCAGGATACGATTCATGTTGGTAGCATTATTATTTTAATAAATTATATAATCACTAAAGTAACAAAAAAATCATTAAAATAAATCTGAGCAGAGAAGTAGCGAAAATCTTTTTACCTATTCCTATAATCAAATAATATTTTAAATACTGTTGTGAGAGAAGGATAAATATAGAGTATATTCACTTGCAACAAAATATTGTTTCGGGATCGAATCGGGTATTAATTTGATGTGTACCATAAGGTTATTGCTAAAAGAAATAACGAATACATTCAAATATAGAGGCAGAATATAAAATTTGGCACCTTTCAAGTATAGTTCTCTATTATGTTGTAAATAAATTGATGTTAAGATAGACTAATAAATACAGAGATGAGTTTTTGAAGTAGGTTGGGCAGACCTGAGACTGATTCTTAAAAACTTTAGGAGGTTGTCCTTGATGGATTTGGCCTTAAATGGTTTAACCATAATGGGTTGATGGCTAGCCTAATAGGCCACTTATCATTGAAAAGCCTCCATGCAGGTCTATTGTTCAACTCAGCATTAAATTTAAGATAATATTTGATCTTTGGTCTGAACTCATTATCTTGTTAACGTTACAGAACTCTTTTTGATGAATCACCTAATCTTATATTATGTTACATGAATATAACTATATTTTATTCAACTTGAATCACATTTACTCTAAACTCGCGTAAACTAAGACAAAATAAATGATTTTTTCCTCAACATTTTCTCGACACTTGATTCAAATATATTGTTTATAATTCTGATTCAACTAAAAATATGAATGAGTCCTCCTGTTAATTTTTATTGGTGAATAACAGTATGTAAACATGCTTAAATTCATAGTTTCTAAAAGCCTATAATAAATTGGGCTAGGTTAAGTCAATGGCGGGCTTTGAAGGGCCTAAATCAATGGGCTTGGACAACCTTTTGGACACTCCTACATTGATAGCATTTGGGAATGAAAATAAGATTTTTGAGGATCTACCTGGGCCAAAGTTAACCTCACATTAAAAACCAGCTCAATTATATCTCAGCTTTGCAATTTTAACAATCACACGCCAGCTGGCTTTTGTGAAATGGTGTCTGGTTAAATTGGAATATGTTTTTTCTGACATACAAAATAGCCCTTTGAAAGTTTTGTGCACTGTCCTTTAGGTTAATTGTATTTGCATGCATGATATATTTCTTCAGCTTTGTCATGTTGATTATCATTAAGAACTTGAATAATTCATATTGCGCAGGAAATTGGAACACACTACAATTGACGTGGCAGCTTCTAGCAATTCTCTTGATAACATCTATATTGAAGATGATATGGACTTGGTTGAGGATGAATCTGAAAGCGAAGACATTCTTTCAGAGGTTTTTTCCCCTGCTATTTTATAATTTATATCATGTTCATAGATTAGTTTGCACATTTTTGTTGAATTGACTGCCCTTTCTAATATAATTATGCTACAACTAACTTGTTCTGCTCGTTGTGCCATTTTAGAATCTTTCCTTGCTATTTTTGAATAGTATCTTGCATAAGTGTTTATTTATTTATACTAACTAATACTTCAGATTCCTTCCATTTGTTTGCATCTCCTCTGGTGCTCAATAGCTATTTGTGAAAAGAATCATGCTTGGACCCTCTTTTGTTTTGACTCTTTTTATGGAGCAAGGATATGTTCATTTTGTTTCAGATGCAACAATGAATTTTTTCTAATAAGCTTGTTCAGCTACCATGACTACTTTTCAAACTTGCCTGCAACCGGTTTATTTATTTGTAGCAGTATCATTTTTTTTTTGAAAAAATTGTATCATTTGATAGAAAGTTTCATCTCATATTTAATTCATTATTTTCTCTCTATATGGCATAGAGATTTCAAAAATTTTTTTGAATTCACGCAATCTTCTTCTTTTCTTCCATTGGTCTTAAAATGACGTTGCTTACACTGGCTCCATAAATTCATTTTGTTTACTGATTTGTTTTTATTTTTCTAGTTGATGTCGCTTCTGTTTTGCTTTTTCTCCCTAAGATGTACCACAGAAATGGTGAAATTGTTTTTTTACTGCACAGAAACAGAATTTATGACATTTTGCATGCATGGTATTGCGCCTCACTGATGTCCTCTCTATGCGTATACAGTGGTCACTGGCATCTCATATGGCTTCTAGCACCGGTGCAAGCTGCCTATTGATTTTGTGGAATCCTCTAGGTTTGTGACTCGCTTTTCATCCTTCTTCAACCTCTGCTCTCCCCTCAAATTGGCAGATTTTTTCTGCTCATCTTCTCACCTGTTTTGGTTGCTCACCTTGGCCTTCCCTCTCTTCACACCCTACATTTTCTTGATTGTCTACCTCCTTTGTGGATTCTTAGGGTTTCGATGGTTTCTTCTAATCCAGCTTCATCACTTCGTGCTCCGGTCACTTCTATCATGTCTAGGGTTCTACTTTTTGTTCATACATCTCTCTCTTTTGCTAATATGGTTGGTGGCTTGTTGAGTTCCTGATATGATCCGATATTAAAAATAACAAACAAACAATGACGGAATTATAATAGATAGGTAGAAAGATTCAAACGAGGGCTGTTCTTACCAAAAAAAAAAAAAAAAAAAAAAAAAAAAAGGGCAATGATGATCTATTTTTTGAGTGGTAGATCGTCTCTCCATAAACCCTAAACTTTGCTAGGGATTACACAAGAAGAAAATGAAAATTGCAACCAAAACAATACATGAAGACGAACCCTAGCCCTTAGCTCTTCTAAATACTTCCCAAATTACCTTTCAAACTTTCCCCCCAAAATTCCCCATGATTCCCTTCCTCCTATACGTGATTAGTGGTTTAGTGGGCCCCACCCGGACGCTGGAATTGCCCTCAAAGTTTTCTGGAAAGCACACCCACCTAGGCTGGGCCGGCTGGCTTGGCTTGGCCGCCAGCGGGTCTAGCCTGGTTTGGCCGCCAGCGGGTCTAGCATGGTTTGGCCGGTCCAAGACTGGTTCTCCCAGGACTGGTTCTTCTGCATCGATGGGAGTCGCGACTGATCCTTCTTGAGAGGGAGGCGCAAGAGGCGCTAGCGTAGCAACACTCCCCTCCCAAAGAAACACCTTGCCCTCAAGGTTGAAGTATGGGTACTACTTTCAGATACCCTCACAAGGCTTCCATGCTGCATCATAACCCGACAGATTCTTCTACTTAATAAGTGCAGTCATTTTTCCTGCCAATCCCTTCCCACCCCTTCAACCGCCAACGGTTTTAGAATCATCTCCATGTCCTTTGTCAACATAGGAGGTAGCGAAGGCGATGTTGAATGATCCCCGATAGCCCACCTCAACTGTAAAACATAAAAGACTGGATGTAGTGCTGATGATGGTGGTCACTTCAGACGGTAGGCCACTGCCCAAATATGCGTGTCGTGATCTCAAAGGGTCTAAATTATCATTGAGGAAGTATAGTGTTGACGATAGTGGTCTCTCTTTTATGGCAGAAAACCATGAGGGATATGACGTGTGGATCTCAAAATAAAATTAAAACTGAGATAGTGCAGAAAATGAAACGACAACCCAAACATAGAAATTGAAGTAGCCCAGGAGGATGCAATGAATTTTTAATAAATCCAGATAAGAGGGTTACGAATTAAAAAGTCAATATAACCCTTAAAGACCATAATTCCACACATGCTCTAGGCTAATAAGTCCGACATTAAGAAGGCGACAAAGAACAATTCTACCACCGATCAAGAGATTATCCGCACTCCCATGCTCTACGCACCATTGAAAGGGAGCCACCTCGACCTTCAAGCATTCTATTTTTTCATACTGGCCATAGGGGCTAGATCCCAATTCCAGCAAGTGGCGCACGTCACCCATCTTCTTTTCAAAAGCGGCCCACTGCTGTTGACTATTTTGGGCACTCCCTATTAAAATCTGCCCTTTGATCTTGTGGTTGCAGGGTGAAAAACAACTCCCTGCTACTTATCTTAGTGTTCTTGGCCTCTAATTCAGAAATATACATTTGAACTTCAATAGGCAAAGCCTCTATAGGCGATACATGAAGTTTCGAATTCCCTTGATCCATGGGTAACATAACATGATCGATCATTTGAAAGGGGTCAGCTAAATCTCCTTTGGGAGGAGCCAACGCCTCCCTTAAGGCGCAGCTGGGTTCACAATCGTCATCCACAACTCGCTTTCCCCCCTTTAAGGGGTCATCAATGCACGTTCCATTCAAGTCTAATCCCTCCATTCCTTGTCCCTTTAAATTTCTGGAAGCCATCAAATTATAAGTCGAGCAAGGAAATTAAAGTTAAAAAACTGCGCAAGATTACCTGTTTCGGAGGAACCCTCCATAGCCCTATGCATAGGAAGCATCTCCTGCACGAAGATTTCAAGTTCTTCATCCTCAACGAGACTTCGTCCCCCAGATCCCTGAACAAGATCGACACCTAACTTGGCAACAAACAAAATAGCGTCGAGACAAGGAAAACTGTAACAAATCAAGAAAAAAACCATTCACCTCTTACAATTACACCACCGGTAGGCAGAGGAAGCCCTATGGGCGGGAAAACGTCTACTAGATTGTCTAAATTTAGCAAAAACTTTTGCAAGGGCGAATCCTCTTTGAAAACCTTCATCCTTTTTCGAGATTCCTCTTCTTGCGAATGTCGCCCTTCCTTTTTTTCCACCAGCCGTTCCTGTTCCCAACGACCAATACTAGTCGTAGTAACGTCCATCGAGTACCTGTTCTTCATCTCGTAACGAGAGATAACAAACTGCCTTCATTTCTACAAATGAAAGGTTTTTTAAATAGATACACGGGATCAATTTCTACTTCTCCTTGTCCTTATATAAATGCGAGGATTGTGCAATCGTCACAAACTTTTTGAGTAAATACCATAATAAATGTCTTTTGAAATCCTTACATTAACTTTGTATTTGACACTGGGCAAAAACAAAACATAGGCGAAAAAAATTAATGGCCCTATCGTGGAATGCATCAAAAGGCTATCCTATTAAGTCAAATGAAGATCGTGTTCAAAGTAAGAAAGCACGAAAATAGAACCCTCAACAGACCTCAACCGACAATATAAGTTGGTGATGCTGAACTCTCTTCATGCACCCAAGCTAGGGCATCCGAGGAAATGACAGATTTCTAGACCACTGAACGAACACTCTAGGATTACTATCTATAGAAACCACATAAAATTGCTCCTAGAAGATGGTCAGTCCCCTAAATGTTGCTGGTGTAGTTAAAATGGACAATAACCAAATTCCTCACAGGACAAGCCTAAGGATTGACAATGAGCATCAAGAAAGGTTCATTCCTGGAACCCATTCCTTCTTTGACTTGAAGGTCTCAAAGGTTCATCAAACAAGGTGTATCTCATTTCCTCATTCTTCACGTGGAAGCCACAGACACCCGATGAAAGAGATAAGTGAATCAGTACTTGAAGGTCTCAAAGGTTCATCAAACAAGAAGGTGTATCTCATTTCCTCATTCTTCTCGTGGAAACCACAGACACCCGATGAAAGAGATAAGTGAATCAGTGAACTAAGTGTATACAAACATATCCGATAGCTGTGAACTAAGTGTATACAAAAATATCCGATAGCGAAATAGGGACCCCTAGATGAAGAGGTCAAGCCGAGCCGATCACCCGAATAGGTTGAACTGGGTCTGCTCTCCGAAGTGTTGACTGGGCCCACCTACCGAAGTGGTCGGTCGGATTGCCCCGATCAGTCGAACAGGTCGCATCAAAGTGTTGACTAGGCCCACCTACCGAAGTGGTCGGATTGCCCCGATCAGTCGAACAGGTCGCATCCATCTGAAAGTACCATCCCATCAACAATAAATGCATTTGTTAATTTTCAAGGCCTAACCAATTGCCCGAGACAAAGGAAAACCATCACATTGCTGATATCGGGTTTTGCATCTGGTTAAGAACTTGCACTCATTAAATCTTCCCCATAAAAAATGCTAGGAGAGGCTTTCGAGTGAAGGAAATAACACTGTATTCAATATTTTATAATTAATGGTCTCTCATCTATAAAGGGGATGAGGCTTAGAAAATGGTGGGAACTTTTTTCGGCGACTCCCTATTCTCTTCCTTTCCCTCATCCCCTAGGAACTTGAGACATTTTTCAAGACCTTCATCAAGGATTACGATCCATCTCTTCTTCTCACTTTCTCTTATTTTCTCTACTGATACTCTAACCGCGTGGTATCTTATACCGGATTGTGTGTGGTATCATGAACTAGATGGGATGTTACATCCCAAAATAGGATTCAACACACACACACACACACACACACACACACACACACACACACACACACACACACACACATGCATGTATGTATATATACATGCATGCATACATGTATCTTGCATGTATCTATGTAGATACATGCCCTATATGGATACATGCATGTATCTATATAGATAATTGCATGCATGTATGTATACACACATTATGGAAACCCGTTGGTAATTTTATTGCTCCAAAATAAAGTTACATGTTTTTAGGGGATTGGATCCCACTACTAGGGCTATCACAAAAGCTCGTTTTTCACGAACAGTTTGTGTTCGACTCGTTAGGGAGATCATGTTTGATTCATTCGATAAACAAACGAGACGAACATGAACACTTTCTTTTCGTTCGATTTTTAAACGAACTAAACACAGACAATCATTTGTTCGATCGTGTTCGAAATATAAATAATTTAAAATAATTATATATAAAAATTTTATCATATTTTAAAAATAATTATATACTAAAAAAATTTATCATATTTTAAAAAAATTAAATCCTATAAATTATAATATGATCTTCAAGTTCGCCTTTTAGCTTATATTAAATCCTATAATTTCATATTTATTTTAAGTTTTGCCTCTTAGCTTAAATTTTTTTATATTTCTTTTAGATTTATTTAGTTACTTTGAGTAAAACCTAGTTTTTGAAGTTTTTGAGAGTGAAATCTTGCATATTGTCTTTTGATCTGAATTTTTTATGGATGAGACCCGATATTATAGTTTTATTGTGAGTTATGCTTCGGCTATTGTGCATTTGTGTTGTGATTCATACAGATTTAAGGATTAATTTCATATAGGTTCAAGCTTTTGAATGATTTCAAACATATCAAACAATTCGAACAATACAAACAAATATGTATGCTTTCGAACAATTCACACAATTTGAACAATTTGAGCATTTCAAACATTTCAAAGATTTCAAACATATTTCAAACAAATCGAACCGAACATGAACAATAACTTCATGAACAATTTCAAACACGAGCTTATTTCAAACACACTTAATTTCAAACGAACCGAACACGAACACGATCTATGTTCGTTCGTGTTTGGTTCGTTTACACCCTTACCCACTACAAATCAAAAAATACAATACTCACTCCTAGGGTTTCAAACTCCAGGCGTACAAAGGCACCCAAAAAAGTCTCCAGAATAGATAAAGTATACAAAAAAAAAAAACTCTAAAACAAAAGAAATAGATAAATCCTAGCAAAGAAAAGGCATATATATATGTGTGTGTGTGTGTGTGTGTGCTTACCCTAGCAAAGAAAAGGCATATATATATATGTGTGTGTGTGTGTGTGTGTGTACGCATGCATGCGCGCCGCGCGCCGCTTCGCGCCGCGTACTCAGATCATTTGGTCGGGCATCTACTTGTCAGTTGTCCTCTATGGTCTGGGGTTTGATTCCCCCCGAGTGTAGAGTGTAGTATTCGAATTCTTAGGTGCACGATGGATGACCGGGCTCGTAAAATAGCCTCCGGTCATTCCTTTATATATATATAGCTTGTATTCTTGAATTCTTGAAGAAGTAAATCTATAAAGCTTTAACAAATATTTATAAAAGTATAACATTTTGAATTGGATCATTTGACTTCTCTCTCTCTCGTTTCTTATCCTCTTTTCTTCTCTCTTAAAATTTGGCCAAAATCCCTCACTTGATGGATTTACCAATTCCCCTTCAAATCAAGCCTCCAAAGACTTTGGCATAAATTTCAAAGCCCCCTTAAAATGAATTTGAAGGTAAGGGCTCAATTTCCATGGCAAATTCTTACTTTGGATCTGTCTTGGTTTATTGAAGCTTTTGAGCATCACATGCCCAAGATTTCAACTTGCGGAAATGGAGGATGAAGGATCACATGGAAACCTTAAATGGGGGTAGGAATCATCATCTAAAGTGTTAATTGAGCCTTAATCTCATTTGCATGGTATTATTCATGGTTCGGGTTTGAATCGTATAAGAAATCCTAGATCTTGAAGTTTCTCAAGGACCCTTAATGTCATGCATGTATAAAATCTAAATGTAAGTTAAACCCTAGAAACCCTAATTTCATGAAATTCTAGTTTTGGCCCTTCCTAATTTCTACCATAGAAACTTAAAATTGCATGCAAATCCTACTGGTTCCATTTTCTTCTACGTTATGATTTTCGAATCAATTGGACATCATAATAGAACTGTATTGTAGTATTAGATCACTTCTATATCACATAAGTCTTGTGCGCATAGTGGTCGCGCAAGTCATGGCACTCTAAGTTTCTTCTCAAGGCTGAATACTGTTCTCTATTGTCCAGTTTTCCCAAAAATTATTCATCTGCTCTCTACACCATGGGCTTTCCAATAGCAGTTATGCATATCTTCTTCAAAATAGATTGGCATTACATTAAGCAATAAGTGATTACATTGAGCAGGTAAAAATAAACTCTTGAATGTACTGTGATTAAAATTTTGGAAGTAATTCTAAAGTGTTCTGCCATTCATTTATTTAGTAGATGCTGCAATCTACGATAATAGGGAATAATTTGTACTTTACTTTTAACATTTATGCCACTTTGTGATGTCGGTCATTTTTTATAGTTTGGATTGCTTTATATTATACTGTAGATCATGCATACTCTGTATTGTCAGTTTTTAATAGTTCTGACAGCTGCATCTATACTTTGGATGCCTATGCATCTTCTCCGTTATTAATGTAACTCATTTATTTCTGTTGCGTTATTTTGTTAAGATGACATTTCATCTTCATATATGCATTTTAACTCTCATGAAGTGGATTCTAATTACTGTTTCTCAAATGGGTTCTGATTTGTATTTTTTAATGTTTTTCTAGTTTGGTGTATAATCATCAGATATTTATAGCTCTGTAGACATTTTAAAGTCCTGTCCTTGACAGACAATGAAACAAATCCATTTGTACTGTTAGCTTGTACTTGCTGTAAACCTCAATGTCTTGTCACAAAATGGATTTGCTTTAGTGGTGTTCCAGTTCTCTTCACTCCCTAACAGTTTACCTGAAATTGCTATACGCAGGATCCCGAATGCCCATATGTTTCTGATATTGAACTTGACAGTAATGACAAAGGTCATCATATCTTCTGTTTACAATTTTTAAAATCAAATAAATATCAATCCACAATATTAATTTAATATTTGCAGACAATAGTGAGTGTGCTGCTTTATCCGAAAGCAACAAAAATATTCACATGGAGATTGTAAAGCAGAAGAGAAAGCTCGACAGGCTGCTGGAGAAGGTGATGACTTTCTAAGCCTTCTGCAAAATGTATGCTATCATTTTTCAGACATACTTCTTGCCTAATGAATTTAGTTGTTTTTTTCATCAAGATCAAACTCTGGTGTTTGATGCTTCTGCTTTTGGATGCTTTATAGTAATCATTGAACATTATGGTGAATCAAGGAAAATAGTAAAAATTAAAGTTTGGCCTGTTATGAATCATAGGTTTACCATGGTTTGCATTTTTGTTTAACAAACTGCTTTTCAAACTTCTCTGATCTTTTAATTAAACTAATCAGAAGTCGGTAAATATTAATTTGTACGCCAACATTTTAAATCCATTGATTCTCTAAAAGGACTGAAAATGCGGACTAAGGTGTAATAAAGAGGGAGGGGATTTGGACATTCAGACTGTCATGTTGGCCATAGAATGGTCTAAGAAATAAGTGACTGAAATAGATAGAATGCTGCCAAAGTTTTTAGAGTTTTGTTTGTGTTTTTCCTGATTGAGAGTGTACTGAGAGTATGCACGAGCAAAATGAACCTTTGTTTTATGGCTGTCTCTGCAGGCTCTGACTTTCTGTAAATTCAGTTTCTTCTACTCTAGCGTGATCCATGTACTGTTCTGAGACGTCCTATCTGTTTGAATTAAAGGATTGAAAATAATATTGAAAATGGGGTTTGTCTAGGGTCTGCATTTGTAGTCTTTCTTCGTTCAAGTGTATTAGGAAGAAGAAACGCATATTTTGATGTTCCAGATATGTGGCAAGGAATTTTACTTAGGCAATTTCTTTGTCAAGTGAACAGAAGTAAAATAAGTGCGATTGTGATTTATGATATAAGAATTATGCGTGGATCATGTTTTCTTAATTTTCATGTGGATTTAATTATTTATCTTACATAGGAAAAATACATTATAATTAAACACAGTTGCCCTATTAAATTTTAGGTTTATTTCTATATTTCTGCAATCAAAACCATTAAATACATGCTAGAGATCAAGACGTCATGTATTTGATTTCTAGCATTTTGCAAGTCTTTAAATTTTCAAATTGAAATTATCTTACCATACTATTAGATCATATATTGTGAAAATCTTGATGCATCCGATTGAGATGGTTACATGATTTTTAAAAACTTTCATGACATTAATTTTAATGAATTTAAATAGAATGGGTGGTTTTGATCTTTTGCTCTTGAAGACCATAATATCAAAATATAATTGGATGGAGAAAGTTGATTCTCCTCTTAAGAGGAGAGAATTTCATCCTTGGAGAAAGACAACATGTGTACTTAAAACTTTATTTTAGGGTTTGTAAAGATTCATGGAAAATTTCTTATTTGAATTTTCACTCTTTATGTTATAGGTTCCTTAATGTGCAACACTGGCAACATTCATGCTTTTCAGAAATGTTTCCTTATTAAGATGTTTTTCATTTTTTCTTTTTTGCAATTTTAAAAATCTCTTTTAAGGTTTTTCTTTACTGATAATATTAAACTTTGATGACAACATTTCAGGTTCCAAAATTTTCTAAATTTTTGGAAAGTCGAAGAGCTGCACTTCAGAAATCAAAGAACGTTGAAACTGTAATACTTTACATTTCATCCAGTTTTAGAAATTATTATACCATTGGATCTTATGGCATGATTATTTAAGAATGACATTTTTCTTATTTTGATTTGTCAGATTAAGCAAAATTGTGTGTGGAACCAATTTCATTTTTTCACATACAAAGTGAAAAAGATTATAAGTCATATATTGTTTTTTGTTATATTTTCCGTAGCAAGTTATGGGGACTCTTGAGATACAAAATTGCGTTTAATCTGTTACATATGTGACTTACTAGACATATAGATTAGGATTGACTTTAAATTGCTTGTTATGAAGGTGGGAAGACTAGCCGTTATCTTACTTTTTATTATTAAAAAAATGTTTAAGGACTTGAGTTTCATGTTTATGTTTAGTATTTGTAGAAAATAGTTATTGGGAGGAAAATTTCTTCACTTCGCTATTCATATGTAAGGTACTTATATATGTAAACCAATCCCTTATAATTTACAAACATACCAAATATGTCTAGTCTAAATTTGGAAATAAAATAATTTTGAAATAAAATAAACGAAAACATAAATAAAAGGAGAATAAAACTAATTAAAAACTTTCAAAGTTATTTCCCGATTTAATCTTCCATGATAGACAGGTGGCTGGCCGGCCCTCCCAAGGAAGCAGTTGGTTACTTCCTGGTATTTCACACTTCCCTCAAGCTGGGTCGTTAATGTTGTGGAGGCCAAGCTTGATATTGAACTCTGAGAAGGAACTTAAATGAAGAGCTTTGGTGAAGACATCAATAATTTGTTGGCGTGTGGGATGTAACTTAGCTGTATAATTCCACCATTAAATTTTTCAGAATTGAGGTGCCAATCAACTTCAATATGCTCAATCATGTCATGATGCACATGGATTATTGGCCTATTGGAGGTACAATCTAATTTTCTTAATAATTTTTGAATTCATAATCCTTCACAGATTCTCAAGACAAGTGCCTTGTACTTTGATTCTGCATCTTCTAGAAACAACAATTTGCTACTTCTCAATATAACCAAATTTTCTCATGGATAAGAGCAGTGGTCTGTGGTGCACCTTCTATTAGTAAGCTCCCCAACCCAACTTGCATTAGTGTAGACTTCTACAACTCTGTTTCTGGTTTTCTCAAAAATTAATCAATAACCAACTGTCATCTTGAGAAATCTCAAAAATCCTGTGCACCATCTCCAATTGTTCTTCATTTGAGCTGTTCATATGTTGGCTCACAATACTGATAGGGTATCTAATATTCGGCCTAGTATGTGATAGACGAGTTTTTCTACCAATCTTTGATATCTTCCTTTATCCACATATATACTTTCTTCTCCCTCGTTAGACTTCTTGCTAGGTTCCATTGGAGTGTGAGTAGGTTTGCATTCTATCATCCCTGTTTTCTTTAGTAGATGTAGGATGCACTTTTTCTATTATATAATAATGCATTTTTTGGAACTTGCTATCTCCATAGCTATAAAATATTTCATGTTTCCTTGGTCATTGATTTTGAACTTGTGATAAACACTTCTTAGATTTTAAAAATTTCTCTTTTATCATCACCAGTAAGAATCATAGCATCCACATATACATTCAGTGCAATAATCTTACATCCCTGAGTGTGTTTTAGAAATATTGCGTGGTCAACTTGATTTTGAGAGTATCAATTAGGTTTCAAAGTTTTAACAAACCTTTCAAAACACGTACTTGGTGATTGCTTAAGCCCCTAGAGAAACTTCCTGGTGGTATCTCTATGTACACTTTTTCTAGATCCACTTTTAGAAAAATATTTTTTATGTTAAGTTGATGCAGTCCTTATATCCTCATTCCCTGTTAATTGCTACTGAAAGGAGAACTCTAATAGTGTTTAGCTTAACAGCTGGTGTGAAGCTCTCTAATAGTGTTCAGTTTAACAGCTGGTGCAAAGCTCTCTTGATAGTCTATCCTATAGGCTTGTATGAAACATTTTGCAACAAGTCCGACTTTAAATTCCTTAATACCTTCATCAACTTTATATTTGTTGTTGAACATCTATTTGCATCCAGAGTTTAGTAAAAATCCATGTGCCATTATGCTTTAGTGCTCGAATCTTCTCTCCAATTGCTTTCTTCTATTCCAGATTTTCAAGAGCTTCTTGAATAAATTTAGGAATCTGTATACCATCAAGGCTAGATACAAACTATATATAGATTGAGAATAGCTTTTCATATACTACATACTCCTGAATTGGATATCTAATACAACTTTCCTTGTCAATAATATTAGAAGAAAAGGGTGATAACTCATGAGTACTAGACTCATCCTGACCCGAAAGCTTAGGTAAATGTGGACTCAGGTTTTGGTTGGAGTAGTTCTGTTTTTGCAAGTTATCTTTCCACCTGTTCAAGATTTTTCTTCGTCCTTGTGCACACACAAAGTTTATTGTTATGGGCTTCAGGTTAGATTGGTTGGATATCCTCAACAATGGTAGGAGGGTTTGATGAAAGTGGAGTTGGTTGGGTTGTCGTGTATGTGTCATCAAGTGCATCCCAAAATTAATATTTATTTGCACTTTCCTCTTGAACATCAAATTTAGGGTAGTAGGGTGATTTTTAAAAAAAACATGACATCCATGGAGTTGTAGTATCTTCTAGTAATAAGAGAGTAATGCTTATACCTTTTTTTGTTGGAGGCATGTCCAAGGAAAATACAATTGATAGATTTATGATCAAATTTGGTAACAGTAGGAGATCGAATGTGAACAAATGATACGCAGTCATAGATTTTAGGTGGTATAGTAGAAGAGAAATCTTTGGTATGAGGTTATGTAACCATCAAAACATGAAGTGTTTTGAAGTTAACTATCCGTCTAGGCATTCGATTGATAAGATATATTGCAATAAGAATTGCTTCACCCTAAAAATATTTTGGAACTTGATGAGAATTTATAATTAAGCGGGATACCCCAAGGAGATGCTTGTTCTTTCTCTCATCTATCTTATTTTGTTGTGGGGTATCAATACATGAACTTAGATGGATGTTCTCATTTTGAATGATATGACTCAAGGATAAAGTAAATATTCCTTTGCATTATCAGTTTTGAGGATCTAAATTTTGCATTGAAATTGAGTTTGAATTATGTCATGTAAGGTTTGGAAGATTTGAGCTTTTTCAATTTTCTCCTTCATTAGAAATACCTAAGTACTAGTGCATTCATCAATAAATGAGAGGAACCATCTAGCATCACTTAGGGTTTTCACTTTTGAAGGTTTTCAAATATCACTGTGGATAATGAAAAAAAAGATATGAGGTTTTGTACTCGGTCATGAGATAATTATTTCTAGCATGTTTGGCAAGTTAACAAATCTCTCATTAATAAAAATTAGGTTTTTTATTCATAATTAAATGATGATACAATTTTGTAGCATAATTGAAATTAGGATGATCCAAACAACAATGCCATAACATGACCTAATTTTTAACAGACTAGACTTAATAGACTTAGAAACTTGATGTAAAAGTGGGAGTGAAAGCACTTGTTTATTTAGAGAAAATTTTTCTTTGATTAGGTTTAAATCTTGATGCATTTAAGCACTGCCAACCACCTTTCCTGATTCCACGGCCAGAAATTCACATGAGTTTGCAAGGAATTTAGTTATACATTTCATATCTTGAGAAAGCTTGGTGATAGAAATCAAATTGTCGTCCAATTGTGAAACATATAAAATAGAAGAAAGAGTGTATCTCATTTTCTAGCAATTTTTTGAGTGTGATCCATCTACAAGTTTGACCAATCTAGATAGGTTCTAAGGATGGGATTAATATATTCATTTGCATTATCAGTTTTGAGGATCTTAATTTCGTATTAGAATTGAGTTTGAATAATGCCATGAAAGGTTTGGAGGATTTGGTCTATTTCAGATTTCTTTTTTATTAGGAATACCCAAGTAGTTTTAGTGTGATCGACAATGAATGAGTTAAACCATCTAGCCCCATTTAAGGTTTTCACTTTTGAAGGTCTCAAAATATCATCGTGGACAATGTAAACAAGGATGTGAGTGTTTTAGTCGGTCATTAGATGACTATTTCTAGTGTTTTTGACAAGTTAACAAATCTCACATTGATAGCAAATATATTTTTTATTAATAAAATAATGAGGATATAACTTTGTGACATAATTGAAATTAGGATGATCCAAGCAACATTACCATAACATGATCTGATTTTCAACAGAAATAAACTCAATGAATCATAAATTTTAGGTGAAGAGAAAGACCTTTCTTGAGCGAGCATAAGCCTTGATGCATTTCAACGCTGCCAATCACCTTTCCTGATTCCACCACCTGAAATTCACAAGAGTTTGCAAGGAATTTAGTTATACATTTCATAACATGATTAAGCTTACTGATCAAAATCAAATTGTATTCGAACTGTGAAACAGAAAAAAAAAAGTGATGTCTTGAGAGATCCACAGCTTTTTTTGAGTAATTTTTGAGTGTGATTCATCTACAAGTTTGATCGATCAAAATGTTGAAACCATTTGATTGTTGACTAAAGCGCTATTGTCTTCGGTCATATGTTCCGAGGCTTCTGAATCTATGATATAACTTCAAAATTTCCCTTATTGACACAATGAGAGAAAAATATATTACCTTGGTGTGTCACGAGGTAGGTGTGCTGTTTTGAATTACATTCCAAGAGTCTTTCCAATATTTCAAGCAGTTCCTTGGTGAATGGTTCAAAATTAACCTCTGAAGTTGAGGTCAATGTCTTCATCTCATACTTGATCATTAATCCTATGTGTAGTTAGGGCTGTTGCTGGTACTATAGATTTGACTGTGGGTTGCAAAGAAGTGCAAGAGGGTTCTGGCAGAGGATGGTCTACAACAATGCAATTCTGGTTGCAGGGAGGAGTTCCGACGTCAGAGGAAGGCCTATAGTAAGAACTCTAACTGCAGGGAAGATCCAACGAGGTCCAACAAGCCGACTGAGAAGATTTCATGCGACTATTAGAGGAATTACTAAATCAATAGGAAGCATGTAGATGATAATGAAAGCCTGTAGGAAGAGATCCAGCAGAGACTCCTGCAAGGAAAGTTATCCTTATGCTTCACAGTCATATTTTTTCATAGATTTCATAGCTTCCGACAGGGAGAAATTCAGAAGGGCCTACATAAAAAAAATCCAAGTTCTGGTTGAGCAGAATCCGGTGAAGGCGGCATAAATTGAACACAAAAGACCTTTGACTGAAACACTAGAGAGAGGATATCAATTCCCCAAGAGGAAGGCCTTTAGTAAGAACTCCAACTATAGGGAAGATCCAACGAGCTCCAGCAATCCTACTTAAAAGATTTCATGCGGCTATTGGAGGAATTCCTGCTTCAAGAGGTAGCATGTAGATGATAACAAAAATTTGTAGGAAGAGATCCGGTAGGGACGTCTGTAGGGAGAGCTGAAGGGAAGAGCTTAGCTTCCGACAAAATGAAATTCGGAAGGGCCTGTATGGAAAAATTCAAGTTCTGGGTGAGCAGAATCCGATGGAGGCAGCATAAATTGAACACAAAATACCTTCGACTGAACAACCAGAGAGAGAATATCAATTCCATCAGAGGGAGGGAGTGATTTCAACTAGAGAGAGAAAGCCCTGGGCGACATGAAACTTCTTGTTGCCTGCATATGGAAGCCTAAATCCATTGGAAGAAAGCAGCACGAGCATTGAAAGAGTGACACATGGCTACACGGAAAGGATTCGGACTAACGTGTTGTCGAATTGGTCCACACGTGAGAGCGGAGGCGACCAAGACAATAAGAAGGATCGGTACGACTGTGTTTTTGAATTAATTCACACGCAAGAACGAAAATCTGTTGCAGTAGGATTTCGTAGAGAGACCTGCAAGGGACCGAAATCTTTCAAGGAGAATTCCAGAGGAACAGGGAGCAGGAGTCAAGGACGTGAAGGGTCTGCAAGCTAGATATATAGGAATTCCTAAGCTATGAAAAAATATGGAGTCAAGGATTTCATAGATTTCATAAGCTATGAAAAAATATGACTGTGAAGCATGAAATCTATAGGAATTCCTAAACCAATCCTTCTTAATTTAGAAATATTCCAAATATATGTAATCTAAATTTGGAAAGGAAATAATTCTGAAAAAAAAAAACATGAATAGGAAGAAAATAAAACTAAATTAAGGAGTTTCCAAAGTTATATCCCAATTCAATCTTCCATGATAGGTAGGTGGCCGATTGGCCCACCGAAGGAAGCAGTTGGTTACTTCCTGATTTTCACAGTATGCTTTAGCCCAAAGCTTATTGTCTTGGTTCGCTTTTATATATAGTTTTAAACAATTTAACTTACCAGCTATTCTACTTATTTGGAGATTTTTTATTGATAGAATACTGATATAAAACCAACATTTAGTATGCTGTGACTCATTGGGTAATATTTTCTGCTCAAAAGGACTGTATTTCATCTAGAAATTATTATCAATTGGAAATGGTAATTTGAAGCCTACTCCATATTCAATTAGTTCTACATAATGGTTCATCATTATGAGCCTTATTGAGAGTGTTTGAAGCTTCAAGGTATCCATGTCTTATCAATTCATAATCATTTCTCTTAGTTAGGCATTGAGTATAAATTTTTTATTTGCTTGTTATGTCATGTTGAAACGGGTTTATTTCTATTTGAAGGCACTATTTCCTGGATACTTATTAAATATTATTTTTATCATTGAATATGAAGGTCTTTTACCAAAAGCCTGTAGTATGATGTTTTTCCTTGGATGATTCCTAGAGCCCTGCTTATGTTTCAAGGAAACTGTAGCTATATGAATTCAAAGAATTTTTATCCATTCCAGCAATAAATCCTGTTCTTCTTTCTATTCTACATTCCTTAATCCAATTATTAGTGGCCAATTTGGGAACCTCTTGAATGTCAAATTTGGTCTTTTTTAATTGCGCTTCTTTAAATATAGACTGGGCTATTGGTATGTGATTATTAACTAGCACCTTTGTACTTTTGACGCTACTAAAATAACAAAACATGCATAAATGATGTTCACCCTCCAAGGAAAATGGCCTTATGAGACCATTTTTTTTTACTAAAGTTTATGATGCTTCTGGAAAATAGAAACTTAACTAAGTAAACCTGAACTCGAGCAAGTCTTTTCGGATATTTGCATCTTGCGAATCCTAAATTATTTACATTTTCTATCTGTAGGAAAATAAAGAGCATACATTTTGAATTGACAAAAAGTTTGAAGAGAAAAAACCTTTAAGCTTGTGTCCAAAATTTTCTAACATATGCTTGACATACAAACCCATTTGGCCTTGCAAGTTTGAATTAAACATAATGAATTGTGTTGGAGCAATTAGAAGATACCTTTTTTATATGATGGAAAATGATTAAAGAAACCAGGAGTTGGAAATTTTTCTTGTAGCATATTAAACATTCATAATCAACCAATCTAAAAAGGTTAAGATGATAATCTATCTTCCTTGATAAATTGTATATGCACACTGCATATGATGCGGATCATCCAAAATTTGGATGGAGTGTTATCTTTACAAATGATGCAGACGGGCTGATTAGTACATAATTTCCTTATATTAGTTTCTTGTTTATGATTTATATGTGGTATTATCAGTTCGTTGTCTAAGCTAGTAGAACCAGCCAAGGCTTTAGCAAAGAATACTATGAAATTACTTGCTGAGAACTGTTGATTTCTGGCACCTATCAGCCTTGTTTATTTTGTTTACGCTCTGATTGAACTGTGAGGTGCATGTATTTTTTTTTTATCAAGTATTGTTATAATTTTCTGAAAAGTTATGCCTGTTTTCACAATGCTAAATCGTTTCAACATGTTAGGATTCTGATGAGGAACCCGATGCAAATTACTCTAGTGGTGTTTCAGTAAATGAGGATATGCATTTACAAGATAGGAGATCCACCAACAGCTATACTGTAGATGTCTGGTGTTGGCTAGTAGTACAGCAGCCTGAAGGACCTGCACTACCTAATCTTCTTAATACATTTCAAGCTGCTTGCCATTATGGTTTTGATTCAGATGAAAGCCATTTGCATGAAATTTCAGATAAAAAAGTGTTCTCTAGGGTGCTAATGTTTATCTTGTGTGAAGCTGATGGTATTTTTCGGAAATGGTTGGGAATTTCAGATTCATGCAACAAAGATAGTTTTTTGAAATTGATGAACAAATCAGAATGGAAATTAGCGATGCCATTAATTAAATCCTATTTGAGAAGTTGCTTGCTTCTTCTAAATCAAGTAACTGAAGGCCAAATTCTTGTCTTCATTTTATGCCGGCTTAGATCTTCAATAGTTTTTTTTGCTGCCTTCCCATCGCTTACTCAGTTGCTTATCAAGGTATTATGCATTACATTATTTTCCTACTGCTTTTCTATGATTTGGTCTTTTAATGTGCTGCCTAAAGCTGAAAGTTGTCCGAAGGATTAAAAATTTCTATGCCTCAAAAACTGTAAAGCAAAAGCTTTAATTCTTGGTGTGTTTAATGTTATTCAGAAACCTCAAGTTAATCATTTGCTTGAGAAGCTTGGTTTTTATATTTTATTAATTGTTTTATGTAGGCAGTCTCATTAGATCTTGTGGACATCATTTGATGCTATAAAAGATACTAAAGATTTTGGACAAGCTATCTTGAGCTTATGTAAAATTCTCCATGGTGTTTTAAATGCAACCTTTGGTCTTCTATTGAAAGACACATTATGCAAATATAATGGGAAAACTAATCGCTAAGAGCATTATTCAATCCTGCCCTGAGCATAGCTAGAATTTAGGGAGTTTGTGGAGAATAGCATCCATTATACTACCTTTTTTTATGGTCGAGTTCTGCACACGGGCCTCTTTTATCATCAAAATCAATAAATTATCCCTTATAAATATGATTAATGGTTGTTCTCCCTATGTAAACATTTATGTATTGGGCTAGTTGCTATTACAAGCATTATTTCATTATGTCTTGGAAATGTCTTGGATTTGCTCATGATATACTTTATCATTCTCTGTCTTTAGTTGTAATAATGCTTGATACTCTTGTCCAGGTTTGTTGGAGTATTTAATTTTATTCTTTTTAGCTCATTATAGTTTTCATTTTGATGCAGATCTCAGTTCATTTATGGGTGACTGGGGAGGAAAGCCTGTCTCTTTCTTCTTTTCTTGTTGTCCGAGAGATTGCATCTAAGTTGCCTTCTGATTGGTATGATACTTGCTTGATGAAGACATATAAAGCTTTTATTGGACATTCAAGGTTTTTTGAACCTGGAAATCCGAAGCAAGTTGAATTTCTTAAGAAATCAATTGTGGAATTGTACTCTTTGGATCTGCCAAGATCCTACCAGCAAGTACTTGCATCCTTACAACAGTTGGCCAGTATATTGCGCCAGACTATGAAAACCAAGACGAAGGTTAGGATATTAGTATTTCTATTTTTTTTTTCCTTTCTCCATTAACCTTGTTTTTTTGGATGATATGTATTTAATCTAGAAACTAAAATATTGTATGTTAGAGGTTGACTTGATCATTCATTTGGGTCTGATTCTAAACCACTCATTCTAGCCCTCGCTTAGCTTCTTAGCAGTCTGTACTCCACAGTTAATGTTGAACTTACCTTCAATTTTGTTTCATCTATGTTATCTATATGTCTAACTCTTTTTGTTTAGTTTATTTTGTCTATTTTTCCCTTGGTTCTGACTTCATTCTTTATGTAAGTACCACGTCACACTTTCTTTTATTTTTTCATTTACTGCACATTCTATTTTATACTTCGATAGAACTATCCTTCTTCGGTCATGTTCTTTGGTCATTGTCTGGGTGGTGCAACTTTGCTAGGTTCCTGTGACAATATGTGCATTTTCTTGTCAGAATGTGGTGGTGCTTTGTGCACTAGTTTGCTAGTTTGCTATCGCTTCTCAGAATATTTTGTCATCTACTTGGCATTTAGTTTATAAAAATGAAATAAATCTATTATAAATCCATAATACTTCTCAAGTATGTTTCTCTTTGCATTCTTATTTCTAGCACATCCGGTTTTAATTTTAATCTTTATTATTTACTAACCAGATCTTGGAAACATGGTTTGTGCTGACTATTTCATTGCATTTTTAATAACTTACCAGAGCATGGAAAAGTTATTCAACTCTCTTTGACGCGGGGCATCCAACGCCCAGGCGCATGAAGAATTTCCTGCATACGACGATCGGACGTAGTGTCCGGGTTGCTCGAACCGAAACTAGAGGCTCCTCTTTCGATTCCTTTCAAATTTTTAGCATGTTTCCTTTTAAACTTCCTTCCTTTCTAGTCCTTACCATACATATATATGAATATATGCATGCATGCATGCATTTTTTCTGTTGGGATCCAGCAGATACAGATATAAATATTTTCTGTTGGGATCCGGTTTCAAGCGATCGAGTGTTGCTCTCTTGCGGTCATCGCAGTTTCAGCTCTCCACCTTTTGCTGCCACCACCCAGAAATCCCTCACCTTGCTGTTTTACTGCTGCCCGACCATCCTCAATCGCTGCCGCTGCCACCACTCCGCCATCCAGCCTTTCAACCACTCTTTTACTACCTCTTGGGAGGTCGAAACCATCGCCAATCATCACCCCTAACTTGAGATCCACCCTAGTTTGAGTTTGATGTGTCGTGTCTGTTGCTATTTCTATTTCTGTTTGTGAGATTATAATTCTCTATTTTGATTTCAGCAATAATATCTTGTTTTTCCATAATTGTATTAGTTAACTCCTGTATCATTTTGTATCAGAGCTAGAGTTCCTAGCATCCACCACTATCCAACCCTACCTCCATACTAATCATGTTGTCGCAGAGGCAATCGCCAGAACTTGATTAGTTTACCATGAAAGAGTTGCAGCGACAGCTCCGCCGAGTGCTACAACGACTTCATGTTATTGAGGAACGGATCTATGGAGACGTCACCAACGAGCATGGGAGCGAGATCCGAAGAGGTGAGAGAGATGAAAACTTGAGTTCCTTCCATTGGGATGAATCCAGTGGAGAAGAAAACATGCTCTGATGATTTGGGATGCAGTATCAGAGGAGGCTTAGAGATGAAGTGCCTCTTAGAAAATATGAAGATGGCGTGTCTCTTACAGAACACATAGACAAAGTGGCTGTTGGGGGATACATAGATCAGGAGTCAAAGTGGACATATTGGATTTCGAGGGGAGAATAAATTTGAATGACTTGTTAGAGTGGTTGCAGACCGTCGAGAGGGTATTTGAATACAAGGAGGTGTCAGATGAGTTGAAAGTAAAACAAGTGGCTCTCAAGCTAAAGAAGAGCTTTTCGTTGTGGCGGGAGAACTTAAAGAGGGAGAGAAATAGAGAAGGAAAAAGAAAGATTACAATTTGGGAAAAGATAAAGAGAGAGTTGCGACGACAATACCTTCCCTCACACTACCTTCAAGATTTTTTTCTTGAGGCTTTACTACTTGCAGTAGAGGGAGCTATCAGTGGAGGAGTGCATTGTGTAGTTCATGCCAGCTTAAGCTGAAATGTGATTTGATGGAGCAAGAGAAGCACACGATAGACATGTACTTGGGAGGCTTGAAGCCCAACATCAACTACAATTTTAGTGGTCCTTGAGTGACGTTCAGACCTTAGCACTGAAGCTAGAGAGACAACAGAAGCATAACAGACACTTACTAGCATTCAGACAATTAACCACAGTTGTAGATATCAGTAGGAGCAGACCACCACTATCATCCCAACCAAGAAATGTCTTAGATGCGATGGTTTTGGACACATCATTTTCAGTTTCCTTACGAGCCAAGTTACATCCTTCACCGACTAGGGTGCAGTAGAGGAAATGAGCGACAAATTGGCAGCTAAAGAAAAGCGTGAGGAATATGATCTTCCATTGAATGAAGGCCAAATGCTTGTGTTTTGATGGGTCCTACAGACTTAGGCTACGAGATATCAACACTGACTTCAGTGCAACATATTCTAAATCTGTTATTTTGTGAAGGGAAAGGTATCCAGTTTCACAATTGATGGATGGTGCAACAAGAATGTGACACATATACAGATGGTTGGAAAATTAAACCTGACACTCCCAACCGTACTCTCTGATGTGGTGAGGAAGCGTAACAGAATCAACATCGATAGGAGATGTCTCGTAAAGTTTTCGATCGGAAATTAGCTGCACGATCATGTTTGGTGAGACGTATTGCCAATGGACCTTTTGTTGGGGAGACCGTAACAATTTGATTGTCGAACTCAATATGATGTGTTAAGAAATACCCATTCCTTCACCAAAGATGGCAATCACAGTCCTTCCTTCTACAAATTCCAAGATTACAGGTGCCTTTGCTAGCATAGTAGCGTTTATAGGATCGGTTTTTGTGATGACAGAGGAGAGCAGGATTGGAGAGTCTGTTTAATACACATGCCATCTAGTACAATTTTTAGAATGTTCTGTTTGATAACTTACCGTCATGATCGCTACCGTTCGGGGATACTCAAGTTGCCCTCACTTCAGATCAGGTTGAGCCAACCTGGGGTCAATTTGGAATGATTCAACAGAATATACGTGACATGCAGTCTCCATTCAATTCTATGGTGTACCCCGAAAAGGTTAGAACGATATGGATGGCTGCTCGTAAGTGGGGAAAACTCAAATGTTTTGGGAGACAGTGCTACTGACAATAGCATCCAGACATTTCTAGACGCTCAGTTGGAGATCCTTCAGCCCTAGGAGGTTACAATAGCTTCATCACTCTTAACGTGCAGACATAAGCTTCGAAGAAGCTTCCCTAACCTCAAGAGACTGACGCGGAGGCTCCAACACCCTGAAGCATGCTGGATCGCACCTAACACTTGAGATTTCCCGCAAACAACAAACAGAAGCAGCGTCCGGGTCTCACGAACCAAACCGAGCGGCTACTCTTTTGATTCCTTTCTAATTTTTAGCACGTTTTCTCTTATCATTCTTTCCTTTTTAGTTCATTTTAGTCCTTTTTTCGTCTTTTATGGTCTAAACTATAAGCATGTGTTTTATTAAGGTTTGGATTTCAATTTTGGCATATGTTTTTTGTTGGTAGAGCCGTCGGCGTCCTCTTTCTCCTTTCTAGGATTGTATCTAACGGCGGGTGGTGCTTCCGCTGTAGCTCGTTCCCTCAAAATGTCTATTCCAGACTTTTCCATTCTTCGCATTCCTTCTTTCACTGCTGCTGCCATTCCCGGCCTTCTGCTTCATTGCCGTCACTGCTCCTGCCGTCCACTTTCTCTGTCACAGCCCAGCTAATGTTTTATGTTGATTTTTACCATTATTCGGCTGGCCTCCATTGCTGCAGCCATCCCCCAACAGCCTCCTGCTTGCTGTTTTCTGCTGTTCCAACTGCCGAAAACGCCTTTCTCTTCCTCGTTTTCATCACAGTTCCAGACTTCCACCTTTTGCTGCTGCCACCGAAAAATCCCTCGCCTTGCTGTTTTACCGCAGTCCGACCATCCTACATCGCTGCCGCAGCCCAGGACAACACTTTTCTTGTTGTTTACCTGCTGCCCAGCCCCTTGCCCTTGCTGCAACTGCCTAGGACAGCCCGCCGTCTCGCTGTTCTGATAGTTTCTCACCTTCCCTTTGCTGCCACCATCGTCCGCTTGCTGCCGCTCCACCATCCACCCTTCCGACTGCCCTTTTGCTACCTCTCCAGAGGTCCAAACCCTTATCAATTACCACTCCCACCCTGAGATTCACCCTAATTTGAGTTTGTTGTGTTGTGTTGGATGCTATTTCTATTTTCGTTTGTGAGATTGTAATTCCCTATTTTTAATTCAACAGTAATATATTACTTTTTTGTTGTTGTTTGGTTTAACTCCGATATCACTCCTTAATTCTTTTCCTGATTGTCTAAGACTTATAGAAGTTATGAACTTCTATGAGATCAAGTTATTTGATGTTAATTCACAGCTAGCATCATGCCGTCTGTTTCTGGCAGTCTAGTATTCTATTAAATAATTATCAGTATCGTATAAGCAGAGGCTCAATTTGTTTAATTATTCCATGTGCAGGAAGACCTCAACAAGATACACAATTGGCAGTATATTCATTGCATTAGTCTTTGGGTGAATTTTATAGATTGTAACCTGAAGGATCAAGATCTTCAGCCGCTGCTCTCCTTATCTATTCTAATCATAAAAGGAATAGCTCATTTATTTCCCGGTCTCCGATACGTGCCTCTAAGATTTAGATGTGTTCAGATGCTCAATCAACTCTCTTTTTCTAGTGGTGTGTTTATTCCTGTTGCCTCTCTTTTCTTTGACTGTTTGGACAATAAAGGTTCTACCGCCGATGGTGCTCGTGTGAAAGCATTTGATTTTTCAACCATGCTAAAGGTGAGTAACGACTTTATCCCCTGATATTAAACAAACAAACAGAAAACAAAAAAATATTACCTGATACTCATTTTACTTGGCATTCCCATAAGTGCCCTTGTAGTGTATATTATTTATATGTAATAGATCCCTCTATTCTTTGATTGTCTTGTTATAAGCATGTTTTCACCATGTGTAATTAATCACATTGTATGTCCTTCAATTAAATTGAAACAGAGGTAAATTGGAATCCTTTGTAAGCTTCATATCTACTATATGAATGAATTGGTGCGAAAATCTAAGTTTTAATGTATAAATTCAGAGCCTTTTCACTTTCTTACCAAAGCCATGAAGTTTGAGGAAGTGTTGTTAACTTGTTTGAGATTTCTATTTTATACCCTACTAGATTTCGTATCACTCTTATGGTTTCAAACTTGTTTAATTCAGGTGCCGAAACGTTTGTTGAAATCACGTAATTTTCAGGAGGAGTGTATCCTCTCTGCAGTTGAACTAATTTCAGCACATTTTTCGCAATGGAGATATCATATATCTTTCCCTGAGTTGGTAACTATTCCTTTGATGTTATTCAAGAGATTCCATGAAAACTTGAGTAATGAGACACTTCGACGGCCGGTGAAACACTTTATAGATCAGGTATGAACTGAACCAACTGGCTTGCCTTCTTCTAACATTTAAAGCCTGTCATTTAACAAGCAAGTTCTCTAATTATCGAGTTTTTGGGTTAAATCTCCAGTTATTCTGATGTGGCCAATTAAATCTTAAGAGTTTTGTAGTGCTCAAATTTAATTCCTCGATGGTTGAGAATTGATCTCAGTTGGTCCTTTAGAGATTAAATTGAGATCAATTTTGTACATTCGAAGGACTAAATTAAGATCATTTTTTTATCATTATTTCTACACATGTTAATTTTCGTATCAACTTTCAATGACGAGGGGCTAAATTTGAGCACTACAAAAACTCAGGGACTAAATTGTGCCATATTTGAATTGTCATGCAACCATTTTGGGATTTGATCTTAAAAGTATTCTTAGTTTTGTTTTAGTAAAACTAGATGAATGTTATCATGACTGAACTTTCGACCAATCCCCAACTACAAATCCAGCCCTATATCACTTTGCTGCAGTCAATAGATTTTCAAGGTGATATATATTTATTTTAAATTTCCAAATAATAACAATGCTAGAACCAGTGTATCTTCATATATTACAAGTTCATCTTTCCATCCTAGTAAGAGAATTTATGCTTTGCATTTTTAATCAGAAGTAAATTGTGTTTTTGGTTCAGACTAGATTCTCTGAATGTTTTGGCTAGTTGAATCTATTAATTGTTGTTACCTGAATATTATTCTTTTTGAATTCCCTTATCAGGTCGAAAAAAATAAAGAATATATTGAGAGGAGAAGAGATGAAATTTCTTTCTCACCCAGTGATAATGCGGCCATTGATTCATTCCTTCAGGTGTGCATTCAAATTCATTCATCCCACTTGTAATAATAATTACCAGTTAAAAAAATTCAATTTTTATGGTATCTGTTTTGCAGCTGGAGAAGAATTGTTCCAATTCAAACTGTTCTTTCAGTCAGTACTATGCTAGCTTACAACAGAAGTCCCACTCCAGAAGTAAGAATGCTAATTTAAATATTTTGTAAGATAGCCCTCTTGTTTTGTTATTTCACAAAATGAACCTTTTTATAGTTTCCTTAATTTTCTCAGGCAATGCACATTTACTTTCCTGTACATCAAACTGAATTTCCACTGAATTAGAGATGAAGCTATTAGAAAGGCTCAACTCTCATGGTCTGATTACTTCTACTTATTCTGTGCATTGCAGACAGTGCAGTTAGTTTAGAGAGTAGTGGGCCCACAAAATTGAATTTTCTCTCTTTTACAGAGCTGCATTCACAAAACGGACCACCCAAAACTTACTATTTACAAATCAAACACCCTATTACATCCATTTTTCAAAATATCTCTCAAATATCAAAATTACCCATATTTTTCATTTTTATCAACCGGTCTGTATGTACTTATCCATATTTTTGGAAATTACTTACAGACCACCCAAAACATACTATTTACAAATCAACCACGCTCTTTCATCCATTTTTCAAATTCTCACTCAAAAATGAATTTCTCACTCAAATATAAAAATTCATGGTACATCCCCGACTCATATTTTTCATTTTTATCAACTGGTCTGTATGTAATTATCCTTTTTTTTTTTTTAAACTCATTTGGCTCCATCTATGATTTGAGCTATTTTCAGTAGGCAAAATGTGGAGTTTTTGGATTGAATGGCAAAATGCATGGGATAGGTTACTAAATAACTACCTTCTTTTTATTATTTGCAACTCTTTTACACTTGTGAGCTTTATGTGATGTCTTCTGAGTTGCGGAGCCATATGATAACAAGATAGAAAGCAGTCATACAAAGTACTTTCCATCTCATCTTGCAAATAAAGGTGCGCATTTGGTTGGATTGATGGGCAAATTTGTTAAATAAATCGGATAAAAAACAAAATCTGTGAAATCATTGGTAAGACTGGATCGTTATCTAATTCGGTTTGACCCGTTTTAACCGGATTTTGAAAAGAAAGCTAAGGGATTTGATTTTGATGATACCAAAATCAAAATCACACCCTTTATATATATATAAATGAAATTGGTATTTGAGAGAGACCCAAATATCGGTTTTCCATGCGCTGAGGGGACTTTTTGAATATATGGAGAAAATAAGAAACCCTTTATATATATATATAAATGAAATTGGTATTTGATAGGAACCCAAATATCGGTTTTCCATGCGCTGAGGGGACTTACAATTAACCCCGTAAACCAATAGATCAGGGCTTGCAACACTATATATCTATATATATATATATATATATTCCGCTTATGACATATATTTATCTGCTTTAAGTTATGAAAATATATATATATATATGTTTGAACTTGGAATGGAAATTTTAAATAAATGTTAATTTAAATAAAAAATATACTGCTTTTAATAAAATGAATCATTTCAGCTAAATATAAGTAGATCCATTTTGTTTTTTTTAATTGGTTTAAGTTAATGAACGCACAGCTTTAATTACAGTTGTTTATTATATTAAAAATCGTAAATTGACATTACGGTAGTTTATTGAGTATCAAACTTCAGCTTTACCTCTTATGTTTTACTCATCTAAATATATTCAGCTCAGTTAAATTCCTATTAATACTCATTTATTTGCAGTTTGGGATATGATTTATTGTCTTAAATTGATCAATCATGTATTGTAAATGTTAATTAATCATCAAACTTTAGCTTTACTTATATTTTAGTCGATAGGATGTTGGTTTAGCTGCATCCTGCATGAATCTTCTTTGATTTCCATTTTTAGAATATGAAAGCCATTATTAAGCTACAGAGCACAACTTATAAATCATCAGATTGAAAAAGGCATATAATTTCTAAAGCTGTTTTGTAGCTCTGAAGCATTCAATATGCTATGAGTTTGTGATATTTTTCTTCCCATTAGCCTAAAGAAATCCATAGTTTTTTCTTCATATTTTTTCACAATGATAATTAAACATGTGTTAAGAATAGTTGTTCTCTGCTTTGACAAGCAACCATGCAACCTACAATATTGAATAAAGTGAGTGTGAGCCATTATTCAAGCCTTCCTAAGAGCCATCCAACCATGAGATGATGAGCCTTGAGAGAATAGTTTCTCTATGCCAAAGCTAATCAAGCCAATGCCAATTTGGAAGGGAAGAAAATAAGGCCATTTTTAGGCCATTACAACAAATACCAAAGATGTTTTAGAGCAAAAACCCAAGCACAATTGTGAATAATTTGACTAATGTCATCACTATGAGGGTGACAAATAATTGAAAATATGATTTGCAAGTAACTCTATAAGGCTTTTGCTACCTATTGATCATAAAATAAGGAATATAATGACCATTTTGATATAGTAGGTGATCCAATTTCTAAGTTTGTAGGCCATGATACATGCTTTTCCAAAAATTAAAAAAAGATGCTTGAGCTAGAGAACTGTCCCATATAGAAGGTTAGTATTGTTTGTACTAAAAGTTTAGCTTACCTTAATTATGAGGGATGTTCAAATTAAATTTAGTTTTGAAAGATTGATTGACAAATGATACATAAGGTAAATCATTGGGAATCTAAATAGTGTTTTAATAAATAAGGTGAATCTTTTTTTATCCTTACAATACTAAATAAATTAGGAACTGTGGGCTTTGAAAGTACACATTAAGTAAGACAATGGATTGAAGGGTGTTTGTATATTTTTATTTTGAGTTCTTAATTGAAAGATGAATTGGACATAAACCCAATGCTAATAAGTATGATGGGATTTACAAATTGAACCTCAATGATGGCTAAATAAGCTTATCATATAATCATCATTAAGAAGCTTGACATGGCTAAATAAATTTAGCATATAATCATCATTAAGAAGCTAGACTTATAACCTTATCACCAAAGCACAAGTAGCCTAATCATGAGGGTTATGATGTGAACATGACTATGTACATTTTTTTTAGTTATTTAATCCTTCAAATGTGAGTTAATATATTAATCTAACATGCCACTGGTAGGGATTGCATTTGTTTATATCACTAGAAGGAATTTGTCGATCTATGTTGATCACAACATCAAATAGACAATTGGTTAAATTTTGATTGCACATTAATGAATTGCAAGAGGAGTTTAATTTTCTTAGAATCTTGGCATGGAGAAAATCCTTGCATTAAATTTTAGTAAAATAAATATTTATGATTGATTTTATCTTCCTTTTATATTAAAGTAAAAAAATATTATGAACCCCATGAAAGAAAATTACTACCAATGATGATATAGTAAAACAAATTTGGTAAAATCATATAGTTTTAAAACACATAATATACATGATAGATTATATAAATTCTACGAATATATTGGGACTTTGCAATATACAATCAAAATTTTATTTTATACGTAAATATGAATGATGTGTCAACGTCCTCAATATTATCTTGCATTTAGTTCACTTTTGAGATTTTGCCATCAAGATTGGCCTAGACGCGTGTATAATTTATTAAACTAAAATGTACATAACAAAAGTAAGAGCAAAAAGATATAGTTGCATACACCTAGACTTCCTCAAAACTTTTATTTATCCTATCATAAGACTTTGTTAAGTAGATATGCTTCCTAGGACACTATAAGAAAAATTTCCATCATAGTGCACATTATTACCACCAAGCATCATTGGCTATCCAACATTTAAGTGCAAGCCGTGCAGTGCATGGGCTAAGGGCATTCTCGAAGATTGTTGATGGGATCATCAAGTCTGGTCCCATATCAAGCGTCTAAGCGAACTAATATCCGTCACACTGACGACAAATATTAGTTCACTTAGAGGCTTGGAATAATTCTAAAGGATCTGGTAATAATAAGATAATTCACTTCATTTACTTAGATAAGCCAACATGTGATATTTTTTTTTAATCACTACATATTTATTATAGTGTTTAGTGATCTCTAAAAGTTCCTCATAGAAGGCCAAAGGAAGGGGGGGTGGGGTGCTTAGCTGCGAAAAAATCCAACACCCACCTCTCTTAAATAGAAAAATTAGGTGTAGTGCCACAATATTAGATCTGGCCTCTATGGTACTGTTGACACGATAGTGCCACATTGATTGACCAGAGAGCAATTGTGTCATGTCATATAAAAAATGGGGTTTATCATTTAATGGGTCCCAGATAGAGGTTATGTTGCAGCTTTACTAACATGACTGCAACACTGCTAACCTAGCAGCGCCACATCAGCCATCTAGATAGCAATCATGCTACTACCCTTTGAAGCATGTTAGATAGGAATGTCATTTAGCACCTACACTGTACCTGCAATATAGTGGAACTTTGGCATTGCTGACATGGAAGTGCCACATCAGTGGATATGACAGTTATCGCACTGTGTTGCACTAACACATATTAAATGAGAATCATCTTTCAACATATGATGTTAGTCATAAGTGGCATTATGACAACACTGACATGGTTGATGCCAACTCAATAGTCATCAATACATCCACCAATCAGTTGCCAGCCTCAGATTTGTGGGAGTTGACTTTATCGCCATGTGTCACTTTGTGGTGTTGCTAAGTGACATCATGGCTTTATGGATATGAAAATCATCATTGATAGTAATACAACACCAGGCCTTGGCATCATGACACTATCAATGTATCAAATAAAATCAATCAAGAAAGAATCCTAAGGTTGAGGCCTTGAGCCTCTAGCATGGTGGTACCACTCATAGGTGTTGTGGCGCTCGACAATAATGTTGTAGTGCTAGTTCTATAATCCTAGAGCAATTATTCTGGTATGCTCGATGGCATGGTACTTAAAGCGCAACACTAAGGCTCTAGTGGCATGACACAATGGCGCGACATAGTGGAGCCACAATAGTAAGCTAAAATTTAATATTTTTTGTGCATGGTAAAAATGTTTCAATACAACCACAAAATATTACATGAATGCTAAAATGTCCATAATAAGATGAATACAACAAAACAATAATTTTTTTGATATAAAAGCTTTTACATGCATTTTGAAAATCATTGCTTAAAGGAAACAAAAACATATAAGAAAAACTAGTAAAAGGGGCTTAATACTCCACTCCCATGTCCTCTCTTGCATCTTAATCATCTTTGTTGCCTTTCACTGTGCAACTAGACCCAACCTCCAAATTAAGAGTGTAGAGAGGAGGTTCAGGGAAGCTTAATTGGCTGGCCATGAGGTACTACCCAAAAATGCGAGTTGACCAGATGAACTACTGCTGATGTTAACGATCAATTTGGCTGACTTGACAGTTTAGAGAGGAGTCATCATCTCAAAGCTCCCAAATTTGCTCGGCCAAGAAGCGAAGCCTAAAGGAAGAAGCAGGAGGGAAAAGAGGTGCGAGCTCCCCTACCTCTTATAGGAGCGTATGCTAGCCTTCGTGATCACATGCTCGTGAGCCATATGCTATTCCCTCTTACTTTCTGAGAATACCACTTTGACACGCAAATCATAAATGAGTGTTAGTTGACCGATCCCCACGGTCATGCCACCTTGGGTCATATACTCAATAGAGCCCTAGATAACACGATCGATATCAATCGTGCATTCCTTTTGATGGCATAAATTGATGTTGTCTAATCCTACATTTCCTTGCTCATGTGTGAGTTAGGTAACATCCTGAAATAAATGAAGAAATACCAAGCCTTGGATTCATGGGTGAGAGCTTTGGCTGGAAGGTTTAAGATGTTTCCCTTCCAATATTTTTAGTGAATTCCAAACCTAAACTGCATTAAATACCACTGAACCATGTTATAATTGGATATCTCATCGAGGAATTCAATATAGCGATCAACAAAATACTCAGACAAGCTGTATATAGCATTGATCGTATATCTGCTTAAGGGGACCTGCTTCCCCTTGACATAGGCACAATAGTTCGTTTGTTCTTTGGAATTTGCCAAAAACTCACAAACTACCAAAACCACGACAATGTCTAGTTTGACTACAAAGGATTCAAAACCAGATTATAATGGTGTGCCCAACTAAGCCACCCGTGTTTAAGAATCTCTGCTCTGGTAGCAATTTATGGTGAGCAAGGGAGCTTTTTTTACACCTCGACGCTGATGAAATGGTGAGCACCATAGCCCCCAATCACTTGTCTCTTTCCTTTTGATCCTCTGGGAACCATCTCTTTCTTAGTTAATTGAGAAGAGGAGAAATGTGAGGGAAAGGGAGAAAATAGAAATAGATTCAGGAGATAAACTAGTTCACCTTTGAACCCTATTTATAAAAGTTTTGGTGTGTAGAGTTAGCCTCTAACTTGGTTAGACCACATAAGAAAATTATCCAATTTTTTGTTCTTTATAAACAATCACATTAATTAATTAATTAATGTAGCATTGTGATGCTCAACCTCTATGTTGTACCGTTGAGAGTAGACTTGGTCAAACTTGATTCATGCCATTTATGTCACACCCAAAATGTGGGGTGAATGTTGGTCTATTTCATTGGGCGTGGTGGTACTTTTCTTGACACCATGGTACAAAGATAAGACTTAGTTAAATATAGTTAACTCATTTTACGTTAAACTTGAAATAAGTTTAGCCATAAATATGATTGATGAAGCACAAAGAAATAAGTTTAGCCATAAATATGATTGATGAAGCAGTGCGATTCTAGGAGCCAACACAGCGATACGAGTTTAAGTTTCTTAGATTGATACATTATACACAATATTAAATGCAGCTATAAGCAAATCTAAATCTTAAGCGCGGAAGGTGGCGTTTTGACACCATTTAAAGACCTGTTAGCATCACAATATTGTGTAAAAGGCCAACAATATCAAATCCTTCTAATTGAAAGGAACAAGGCATTTGTTGTGGGAATATAAGGGAGGTCGTTGGCATTGGAAAGAAGTATTGATGCCAAATTGAGCCAAAAATGATGCCAACAACTACCTAGATTATGATCCACCCCCTTCACCCTTTCTTAGCATAGTCTAATCTTATGTAGGATGCTAGAAATATTTTGGGTTGGTTGACTTTATTGCCCACAATTGATTAGTAGATCAACCCCTTAATTGGTAGGCTTAGATTATAAATAATTCAACAAGTGGCTTTCTTTCATTTCATCATAAAAATATTAAAATTCGTATCTATTTCCATATAAATACTTATAAATTCACTCTCTCTACTGTGCCATAGTTAATAAAGTATGAACTATTTGATTAGCAGACTTAAGTCAATCATGCCTCTTAGTCTCATTCTTGAGTTTAACTGTTGAAAAATTTAGGAATCTCCAAAGGTTTTTTGATCATGCTATGCCATAATTAATTCAATAATTTAGTATGTAGACTAAAAAATACAGGTTATGATTAATCTTCATGGACCCCTTTTTTTATTATAGTTCTCTGAAGCCCTACAACACCTTACTGCCCTAGAACATCTTTAAACTCTTTAACACCTCAAAGCCATACGGATCTTGAAACCCTATAAAACTTCTAAGTCTTTAACCCCTAATCTTAAAAGCCCTTTAGTACCCTGAATCCTCTGACAGCCCAAAGTTCTATGAATTTTTAAAGTTTTGATTTACATATTTAGTTTATTTAAAATGTTTAAATAGGAAACAATAACTTGGATGCCACCTTAGCCACACAGTCCAATTGCTTTACACACGTCATCTCACAGCTGGTTCACTTAGCTACGCTGTATTTTTTGATTGGATGGGTCATAATTGTAGAATTACTCAATGAGAATCTAACACACACAAAGGCACTCTACAGTTCGTTTAGGTAGATCATGGCCGTCTAAATCCATTAAAATAAAATGGCCAAATTCGATCATCGTTCTAAACGAGACGATAATTTAAGCCGTCTGCACAATTTTATATTATCCATGTGATCACACCTAGCTTTTTATGATCCTTTCCATCTGAAAGGATCATTCATTCCCTACGTTCAATCTTATGGAAAAAAAAGTTCATGAAACTAAAGTTTCTTTTATGGAGGTTCACTACCAAAATCTTAATACTAAGATTTTGAGTTATACTTTAATGGTTGAGATGATCCACTAAATTGGTAACTCTAGAGTCGTTTCTTTGAGTCTGCACACACTCATCTTGCTTAAATTTTGGATTCCTTGAGCTCCTTCCAAGAATTTAAAAAAAAGTGGCTCAAGTTGGTCTAACAAGGGTTGGAAGGCTCGGTTTGATGGGAATTAGATTGAGGAATGAGTTTTATGGCTCAAGAAAGCTCGTGGAGGCTTCGGTTTGGAGAATTAAGTGGTTTTTTGGGGTAATCGAAGGTGTTCTTGTTTTGAGTTGTAAAATTAATGGAGGATTGGCTCGAGAATGGAATGGTAGGCTAACTATGGGACTTAGGCAAAGCTCAAAGTTGATTGGAGGGAGTGTATTGAGGTTTTATATGGATTTCAACAAGTCATGAACAACTTCACCAAGGGAAGCCCAAGGGATTTTTATCGGTTTTGGAGGAGGCTACGGAGTGTGAATAAAGGTTCTAGGTACCAATAATTGGTACCATGATGACATGACATAGTCAGTTCTTGCATTTAATGGGAATTTGCCACATGGATGGCCAAACTTGGTGTGCAAGAGGTGGAGCATATGGTCGAGCTTTGGTGATTTTGGATTGATAGTGGTTATATTAGTTAGGTTGGTTGGAGAATGACTAATGAGTGATTTGCACATGGATGGCTCAGGCAAAGTCCAAACTCAATCATGAGAAGATGTTTTGTTTTAAATTGCATGAGCTTGGTTGCTTGGAATGAACCATAAGTATGCTTGAAGGAGAGGCCAAGGCGAGCTTATGGTGGCTTGATCTTGGCTTGAGGCTGGGAAGAGCTTGGAAGCTTGGTGTGAGCATTAAAGTGGCTTGAATGAAGGCTTGGGTTTGGCTCATTTGGGTTGGTTTTGGAATTGGCTCGGGATGAGTTTAATTTATTTTAAAGTGGGTGGAAATTGGCTTGGGATTTAAGTTAATTGGATTGTGACACTTGTGATTGGTGGTTGAGAGTGAAAGAGCCTTAAGCGGTGAGTTTAGTGTTGGGTGTGTTTTGGGTTAAGTGCAGAATATGTGAAGTGATTAGTGTTTGGTTTTTAAAATGCTGTGAGTATGTGAAGTGATTTTGTTTTATTTTATATATATTTTTTAAAAAAAATTTATTAGGATTTTAATAATGAATTAATGATTGGAATTACTTTTTATTATTTTGAATTTATTTGATTTGATTTTGTTTGTGATTTCATTATTTTATTATATGCGGGTCCATTTTATTTCAATTAATTTTGATTTAAATTATTTTCAATTTTCTTTTCAGAAATGAATTTTTATCATGTTTTGAAATGGGATTGAAGTTTGATAAGTTTGACTTCAATTTTTTTCAATTTCATCAGTTTTACAACTTTATGCTTCAATTTTGAGTTTTGAATTTTAATGGTTTTGATTCCATTTCATTTTGAATTTGGATTTGATTGTATTATTAATTTTTATTTCCCTTTTTTATTTCACTTTTAATAATGAATTTAATCATGGTTCAAAGCAAAAACCATACAAAAGCTGCTCTCCTTAAACCAAAAAATGAATTGTAAAGATATTGACAAAGGGTCCAAGGAAGACCAAGCCAAAGACCTAATTTTCAAGGTGAAACGATAGCTTAAAGGCATCTCCAAGCCTATAAGAACTCAATTATGCTTCAATGACTTAAATTCAATCCACTCAATAAACTGTTAGGGATTAAATTTAAGTACATGAAACTAAAATGATTGAAGATTTTGCTTGAATTTCTAGTTTAGGGACTGGATGAATCATTAGTTATCTAGGAATGCCTATAAGAAAACTTAAAGATAAGTCCCGAGTTCTAGAGAGAAGTATAGAAAGATACACCTCATGCAAAATATGAGGTCAACAAATAGACCCGTAATAGGTATATTGTACTGAACAAATATATCACACTTATTGGCAAGGACTGAACTAATTAGCAAGATCCAAAAGAATCCAATTAAAAATTCTTAAAATGAATTAAAAGCTAGATTTGAAGTAATTGAGTTTGAGATTTGAGTTTGCAATTTGAACTTGTGAGCTCACTTTGTTTTGTTTATTTTTGCTTGTTAATTTTGAATCTATTTTGGAATTTTTAGAAAAAGAATTATTGGAAGTTCCTATTGGGAATTTTAGGTGAAAATGCCTAGAGAAGATTTGATTATTTGATTATTAAAAAATGATTATTTAGATTTTAGAAAAGATTTAGAATGATTAGAGTGTGGACAAGGATTTCTAAAAAAAGAACCATCTTAAGAAGATGAATGAAAGCACATGGAATCACATCTATTTTGAAAGATAATCAAAAGATCAATTGGAATAAAAAGCATCGGAACTCACATTTATCCACAAATTGGATCGAGGAAAGAATACATTAATTCATTTAAGGGGGTCTTACATCAAAGCTCAAGAAATAAATGTAAGATACCAAAACACTTTAAGATTGGAAAGCATTGAGAACCGACATCTAATCTAAGAATTAACGAGGTGACTAGATTTGGAAGGAAAGCATGAAGACTCACGTCCAACCTGAGAACTAGTCAGGTTGATCAGATTAGAATGAAAAGCACGGGGACTCACATCCGAACTAAGAGCTGATTAATGAAAATGATGCCTTAATTCATTTAAGGAGGCTATACAACTAACCTCAAAAAATTATTTGAGGATACCAGATCACATTAGGATTGAAAGCACAAGGACTCGCATCCAACCTAAAAGGTAAACATGGTGACTAGATCAGGGAGGAAAGCACATGGACTCACATCCAACTTGGGAGCTAGTTGAGGTGATTAGACCAGGAAGAAAAGTTTGGGGACTCAAATTCAACCTAAGAGATGATCAAAATATAGGATGACGTATGAGAGACTTGCACCAAAACCTCAAGAAAATTTGATATACTTTATCATATTAGGATGAAAAGCCCAAAGACTCACATCCAATTTAAAGGTGAACATGGTGAGTAAATTAAATCGGACTTCGCTGTCAATATCTGTCTTTACTGTCAATGCCCAATCTAAAACTAGCTGGGTGATCAGATTAGGAAGGAAAACACATGGTCTCACTTCCAATCTGAGAACTAATCAAGGAATAAGATGTATTATGCTATAACTAAACCTAAACCTCAAGAAGATTTGTTAAATTTGAGCACATTAGGATGGAAAGCCTGAAGACTCACATCCAACCTAAGATGTGAACAGAGTGAATAAATCAGATCAGGCTTCACTGCAAATGTGAACTTACACCCAATCTAAAACTAGTTGAGGAGAATGATGTCTTAATCTATTTAAGGGGGTATTGCAGCTAAACCTTAAGAGTGATTTGAAGTTATGGATTTGAGAAAGAATGTGCAAATGGGTGGTGGGGTCTTATAGAATAAAACTAGCTAAAAACCCTTCGCCATGAGGCAAAGAACTAAGAGTTTCTATGAAAAATAATCCTGGTAGAGGAACGAGGACACTAGCAAAAGATTGAAAAGAATTCAACCTAGCGAGGTACAAAAAAGAATTTATTATATTTGAATTTTAATTTTAAAAAAAATTTAAATGTTATTATATTTGTTTATTTGGTTTTGTTTTTTATTTTGTGTTTATTTCAGACATTTATTTTATTTTGTACATTTATGTTTTGTTTTGATTTTTAATTTTAAGTTTAATATTATTTTGTTCATTTTCATTTGGTTTCTCTCTTATTTTCCTTTTTTTAATGTTTATTCTCTTTTTAACAATATATTTTATTTTATTTTGTTTTGTTTTATTATTTTATTATTTTGTTTATTTATTTATTTGCTTGTTTAGTTCATCAACTCTTTTTTTATACTAGGGAATACCCAATTATTTGAAATTTCAATAAATCGTGTTATCTTATATCAAATAAGCTGTAGGCAGTTGATTGTTAAAAAAAAATTTCAAAAAAGAAAAATCTTTTTTCATTGATATCTTGAAAAATGAATACAAATCAATCTGATGATTGATATACCATCAATATAGAAAAATAAAAATTTCTATATCTTCATCTTGAAGAAAGCATCATGTAATCAAAATTGGTGTATCAGTTGTATAAGAACATATGTGTATCATCTGAATGACAATGTTTCAATGTATATCAATCACACATTGTATATCAACTGCATGTATCAGTTGCATATCAAAATCCATGTATCATTCACATGTTGTGTATCAATACTACATATCGTTATCTGTATATCATGTATCAACCATTACTGTATA
The DNA here is from genome assembly GCF_001263595.1 of Phalaenopsis equestris. Classification (NCBI taxonomy): domain Eukaryota; kingdom Viridiplantae; phylum Streptophyta; class Magnoliopsida; order Asparagales; family Orchidaceae; genus Phalaenopsis; species Phalaenopsis equestris. The sequence goes on from NW_018164570.1 coordinate 74,192, forward strand.
TTAACTGTCAATCTGTGTATCAGAAGCTATGTGAAAATAACCTTATTTGAAGGTACTATTCAGAACTCAATAAATGATCAAAGGAGATCAACCAAACTCCTTCAAGTATACATTGAAAATGTGTTATTTTCAAGATTATCATAGCTCAAGGGGTTGCAACCCTTGTAGTTATGGATTCAATTAGTATTTGTAGGGTACCTTGTTCTCATCCATACATAAAAAAGTTATGGAGATCCTTTGGTAGGGCACCACTAAAATACAATGCTTGGAAACATCAACCCCATTTCTCTTAAGTACTATGCCTGATTCCACAAGCAAGAGAATCTTCACTGGTCCTCTAAATTCATCGAGGCCTACAATCTATAGTTTCATTATGAACATTTCGTTGCACTAGTTGATGAATGACACCGTGCAAATGGATTTCAAGAAGTCATGATGGTTGATGTGAGGTGGAATACAACCCCCTTTTTAGTATATATTAATGATGTAGCTATTCAACATACAATCAACTAGTAGCACATGTCAAGGGACCATCCTTTTTATCATCTTTTTTAAATAATAGAGGTATTCGATCCACTTTATCATGCTAGATAATCCCTAGAGGATTACCTTCTTTATTAATGACAAAGTTGTAGCAATAACCACGCTGGATCATGATCCTTCCCTTTCCCTTCATCCATTTTCTTGTCTCAGATAGCCAGCTCTGCCTCAAGCTCTCATCTCATAGACACAGTTGATGATGTTATCTTGCTCATAGTTAGATAAGACATTTATGTGAAGCTTCAGGACTTCAAGGATGCTGATGTACTTTATTTGTACTCATTGGAAGTGCTTGAAATTTTGTTTCTTCATCATTTGAAAATTTTCCAGCTCATACTAAAAAAATCATCCACATGGGCTTTAATTTTTGCATAAACTGTGGTACACATGGCTCCACAACTGAGGCTCCATCTGTTGGTGTGTCCCTTGGATAGTATCTTCTTTACTACATACTTTGAGTATATATCATTTAGAGTGTACTCTATAGCCTGTAATTGTCCATGGACTCAAAATACTAGTCTTTCATGACAAACTCTGATAATGCATCTTCAAGGGTGTACTCTAGGAATTCATACTGCGGAGTACAATGTATTGAATCCTCTATAAGGGCTTTCGACTTCTTATTCTCTACTCTTTAATATATTTTTTGAATCCATCTATTACGATTCCTTCTTTGGGTTCTAGTTAACCCTAATTCAAAGGAAATCCTAAGCTCTAAATAGATATTCATGAAAGATCAGATCATGTGATTTTTCCAAAATTGGTGAAATGTGCTTTATTATTTTGACATTGGGCTCAGTTACATAAAAGCACAACATCAATATTTAAAGAACAATTTTTTATCTTAAATTTTGTTTTTAAACATCAAGATCTACAATATTTCTTCAAATATCGTCATTTGAATGAGAACATATGATATTTTCCTTGGCAATTCACATCTTGGCAAGATCCTCCAAAAATACTTTCTCCAAGAAGAAAGGATATTCCCAAGTAGGTTCAAATTTGCTTCATATTTTGTGATGTGTAAGAATAGGTTTTTGTAGTCATTAATCTGGAATGTTCTTGGATTAACAAATTTGTCGCGAGCATGTATCTTCTTTGCTGGAAATAGTTTCAGATTTTGTTCTGCCATCAAGTATTTTTCTTCTAAGCTGTTAAGTTCTTCAAGTAAGAGCTTTGCATTTTCTTAAGTTGTAATTTTATTATTGATCATGATTTTGAGTGACGGGAGCTCTAGGTCGAGGGGAAGCATGGTCTCAGGTCCATACACCAGGGCTTATGGAGTGGATTGCATTAAAGTTGTGTATGTTATTCTGTAGGCTCACATAATTTTTAATGACTGTTCATACCACTATTTCTTATTGTCAGCTAAGAACTTCTTATGAATTTGAATCAGTGTCGTGTTAAAATATTTGACTAGACTGTTCTCCTTTGGATAACAAGTTGTAGAATATACCCAATCTATCTCATGTCTTCTGATAAAGTTATTCATCTTTATTTTTTTAAATGCATAACTATTGTCTTAGATCATCCTCCTAGGGATACCAAATCTATATATAATCTATTCTTAAAAATTTGTAGGACGTGATGAGCTTTGTCCTCTCTCAGTAGTACTACTTTTGCCCACTTTGAAAAGTAGTATGTAGCAGCTAGTATAAATCTGCTACCTTTGGAAGATGGATGATCTTTCCTTTTACATTGCTTAATATGCTAAAAGTTAAGTTTGGGGGAGGGGAGAAAAATCTTTTAAAAGCTTAAATTTATTTATCCTCAATAACTTATATTTAAATTTGTTGTGTTTTAAAAATGGATTTGAGGTATGTGGTGCTAACTTGTAATTGCTGCAATTTTGAAAAAGGAAAGAAATAATATCTTTTATTTTAAATTCTACATAAATGAGACTAGACTAGTGTTTAGTTAACTTGTAGTCCAATCTTTGAAAAATGATTTTGTCATTCATTTTTGAAAAGAGATATATATTTGTAAAACTATGTATCCTTAGGTATACACAGTATAAGAATTGAGCTACACTTAAAATACTATTTTTAAAAATCTAAAAGTAGAGTAATGTGGTAAGTTATGCTTTAGGAAGATAATAGTGGAATTCATAACTATTAAAGGCCTATCTAGATATCGTAATCATCCTAAAAATTATTCTAAGGATTGAAATACACATCCCAAAGCAAGAAAAAGAGTGATTAAAAGAAAAATATTGAGTGGGAAGTAGCTTGAGGAGAAACCTAAAAAAAAAAATAATCTCTTCAAATATCGTTTGTTGACTGAAAGCATATGACATTTTCTTTGGAAATTCACAAATTGGTAAAATCCTCCAAAGAATACTTTATCCGTGATGAAAGGATCTTCCCAAGTAGGTCAAAATATGCCTCATATTTTGTGATGTGCAAGAATAGGTCTTTGTAGAATAAGTACCAAGTCATTAACCCGAAATGTTCTTGGATTAACTAATTTGTCGTGAGCTTGTGTCATCTTTGTTGGATATTTCAGATTCTGTTATGCCATCAAGCATTTTTCTTCCGAGCTGTCAAGTTCTTCAAGTAAGAGCTTTGCATTTTCTTCTGTTAAAATTTTATTCTTGGCCGTGATTCTGAGTGATGGGAGCTGTAGTTCTAGAGGAAGCATGGTCTCAGATCCATACACAAGAGCTTATGGAATAGATTGCATTGAAGTTGTGTATGTTATCTGTAGGGTCACAAAACTTCTAACAATTATTCATACCACTATTTCTTTTTGCCGGTTAACATCTTCTTGGGAATTTGAACCGGCGTCTGACAAAAAAAAATATGTTGAGATTTTCATATATATTTTATATTATTTTTAATGATATTGCACTTTAAAGAAATGTATTTTTGATGTTTTGTTGCAGGAATGATGAATTAGAGTCATTAGAGAAAAAATATACAAAAAGGAGCAAATTTGGAGCGAAAATGTAAGGATATAGACGAGCCCACGGGCGGCGCCCTAAACCCCGTTGACGGCGAGTTTTTCCCGAGACTACAGGACAAATTCAAACCCCGTTGACGACGAGTTTTTCCCGAGACTACAGGACAAATTCTTCAGAAGCCCGCCGACGGTGCCCTCGAGGCCGCCGACGGCGAGATCGACGGTTATGCCTACTCAAGCTTCAGATAAGGCCAAATTTTAAAGGGATGCTTAGGCAACTCTTGGGAAAGCTCATCCACAACTTTAAAAGAACATTTTGGCCGAAAATTAAGAGGTCCTAGAGAGCCTGAAAGGTCCTGGATGTTAGAAAGGCCCTAGAGGTTAGAGAGGTTCCATTAGTGTGTAAGAATTGTGAGGATTTCTTCGAGAAATTGTAAGAGTGGAGGGAAAGTGAGAGATTTCTTCCTTCTTGCTACTTCAAAAAGGAATTCTGTGTGCTATAAAGAAAGGAAGAGATTCAGAGGAACTTCGATGAGTGTTCTTGGGGAGAATTTAGAGATAAGTTATTTACTTGTTGTAGTTTGCATGACTTTAATTTTATTTATGAATTCTGAGTTTTATTGTGTTTTCCTTATAAGTTCTGAGTATTTTTCTCTGTCTTTCTCATTGTCTCAAGATTTATGAAATGGTGATTTGAATTGGCGAAGCCATGAAAATGTTTAAGAAATTGTGATGATCTTTTCACTTCGATCTTAATTTACTTTAAATCTGGCCAATTGATTCTTTAAAATATGTTGAGTTTTACAACTAAAGTGAAGATTACATCCAAGATTCAGGGAGGTCAAAGCCCTTGGAAGTTGGGTGCAAATAAATAGGGAAATGTTATTCTCGGGCATAGAATTGGAGATTTTAAAGTGACAGACTAAAATCATTAATTTGATCCTATTGTTTGGGTTCTGAAGTGTAGATGTTAGCCCTCAGGTGAGGGGAACGTGGGAGCTCCGAAGTGAGAGCTGGTATCCTCCCAGCCTAGCCAGAGATTCAGTAAACAAGCATAGGATTAGTCAATGTTCTTTATGCCTG
>NW_018164570.1:79036-80173 GCF_001263595.1 Phalaenopsis equestris
ATTAGAGCCCTATATTACTTGAGCGATATGTATACTTGCGTTGACAAATTTGACTTTAACATTATTGAATATTATATTTATACATCTTAATCAAATTAGACACATCTATAAAGTCGCGATCAAGTCTTTGGATGCCGTTGCAGGAAATTAAATCTTCTAGTAGCGCCATCAAATTCTTGTATTCGTCGATTTACAAAAAGCCGGTCAAGTTTTTGGCGCCGTTGCCGGGGAGTGAGTGAGTAAAATTACGATCAGAGTAACAAACAAATTAGGATTATTAAAAAAATTTTACTTAAATTGCAACTTATTTTTATATTTATATTTAGTTAATTATATTACTGAGTATTGATTTTAAATTGTATGCGTAAATTTGGACATGAAAATCTTTTACCCTACGATTCAAGATTAGAATGCACTATTAGAAGGATTAGAAAATCAAGAAGAGAACCTAGAAATTCTTATACAATGGAAAACAACCTGAACAATCCAGAAATAGAGAATGAACACCAACCTAGACCCCTAAGAGATTATGCAAATCCTACAACAGAAGAGATTCACTTATCTATACAAAGTCCTGATGTAGCTGCTAATTCATTTGAGCTTAAACCTGCTATTATCCAAATGGTACAAAACAATCAATTTGGAGGTACAACAAATGAAGATCCTAACTTACATCTCACTAGTTTTTTAGAATTATGTGTTACTTTTAAATATGACAGAGTTTCAAACGATGCTGTTAGACTTAGACTTTTTTTCTTTTTCACTGAGGGATAAGACTAAGATGTGGTTAAAATCGTTAGCACCAGGATCTATTAGAACTTGGGGAGAACTGTCACAGAAATTTCTATCCAAATATTTCCCTCCATCAAAGACTGCTAAACTAAGAAATGACATAACATCATTCTGTCAGATTTATGGAGAGTCAATATTTGAAGCTTGGGAGAGATTTAAAGATCTTCTTAGGAAGTGTCCTCATCATTCGTTACCAGATTTGTTAATAATTCTAATTTTTTATAATGGATTAGTCGGATCTCTTAGATCGATTATAGATGCTACAGCTAATGATTCTTTAATGTCAAAACCTTTTGATGAGGCTTTACTTATTCATTAATAGAAGAGATGGCTACTAACAATTTT
>NW_018164570.1:80659-81169 GCF_001263595.1 Phalaenopsis equestris
GAACTGCTATTAAGAATATTGAAAACCAATTAGGGCATATCGCTACTGCGCTTAGTAACCGAACATTAGGAACTTTTTCGAGCACTGTGGAACCAAATCCTAAAGATGAAGGAAAAGAACAAATCAAGGCGATTCAATTACGAAGTGAAAAAGAAATGGAGACGAATGCAAAAAGAAATAGAAACTGAAAAAGAGAAAGTGGATACTGAAAATGATCATGAGTACCCAGATTTAAAGTATCCATTTACACCAATGAAAATTACTGTGGAGAAATCTCCACCACCGTTTCCTCAAAGATTGAAGCAACACAAACATAATAAATAATTTTCCAAATTTTTAGAAATTCTTAAGAAGTTAACGGTAAACATTTCCTTCGTAGAAGCTTTAGAGTAGATGCCCAATTATGTAAAATTTATGAAAGATATTCTGAACAAGAAACGGAAGTTCACAGATAATGAAATTATAGCACTTAGCGAAGAATGTAGTGCAATTATTCAGAAAAAGCTTCCT
>NW_018164570.1:89561-108752 GCF_001263595.1 Phalaenopsis equestris
AATTCATTTTATCCATTCACTATAATTTCTTGACAAGGAGATGGATGCTTTATATTGAATATCACAATTAAACCCTACTTTATATCATTAGTTATTTATTAGTTATTAAAATTATCTATTTATTTCAATTGCCTATTAGTGACAGATAAGCAAATTGAACGTCATTGTTGTGATTAAAGTATTGCTTTTCTAAGGTCTTAGTCCGTAATTCTAAACTACTCCCCGTGGGATCGATATCTAGGACTCCATTAGAGCCCTATATTACTTGAGCGATACGTATACTTGCGTTGACAAATTCGACTTTAACAATATTGAATATTATATTTATACATCTTAATCAAATTAGACACATCTATAAAGTCGCGATCAAGTCTTTGGACGCCGTTGCTGGAAATTAAATCTTCTAGTAGCACCATCAAATTCTTGTATTTGTCGATTTACAAAAAGTCGGTCGGCATCTAGTCCATAACTTTTCCTTGACCATTTGTCTTTAGATAATAAACTGTATGATATATCCAATCTATTCCATTACTTTTTTTAAGGCAGAGCCATTGTCTTAGATTATCCTCTGAGGAATACCAAATTTGTAGATAATCTAAATCTTAAAAAAAATATAGGACATGAAGAGCTTTGACCTCTCTTAGTAATACTACTTTCACCCACTTTGAAAAGTAGTATGTAGAGGCTAGTATAAACCGACTACCTTTGGAAGAAGGAAGTTCTTGGGACCTACTATATCTATGCCACTACACCCACAAACATGAAGCAATCATTGGATGTAGCATGTTTGGTGGTTGATGTTGAATAACTTTGTGCGCTCGACATTGGTGACATTTTTTGTATATTTCCATGCAATCTGTAATCATAGTTGGCTAATAATATCTTAATCTCTTGATCTTCACTTTCATCCTCAGAGTAGAATGATGAGCACTACACAAACTGGAGTGAACTTCCATGATATTTTCTTTGTTTTTTTTTTGCTGAGGTATCTTAACCACATATGATTAAATGATCTTATACAGAGAACACCATCTATTAAAGGGTACGACAATGTTCTTTTCTTGGTCTTATAGACTACTGACTTTTCTTCAATTAGTTTACCTATCTGTAGATATTTGACAAATGGTTGTCACCAATCATCATTTTCTTCTTCAATAGCTGTGGCTATTATTTTTTTAATAGCTAGTTTGTAAGATCATACATGTTAATTTGAGATATAACTTGACATACTTTAATTGAACTTGGAATTTAATCTTTTTTTGGGCATGCAAATTATTTAGCTAGCTTTATCAAGGCATCCACCAAAAAGTTTTATCCTCATGGAATTCTATACAAAGTCAGATTCGGAATCTGCTCAAGTAACTTCATCGTGCACCGTAATACTGTTTGAGCTTTGGTTTGAGAATTCTGTATATGTCGACCACTTGATTTATTATCAGTTAAGAATCCCTGTAGATATTGATGCCCTTTATGCATATTAGAATAGTCAGCTCCAAACAACTTATCAACGATTCATATTCTGTTTTAATGTTTGCAAAAGACTATCTAGTAGTAAGAAAATCTTAGCATTCCCTACTCTAGAGTAATGAGGAATTGTCTGATCGTAGTATTCCCTACTCTAGAGTAATGAGGAATTGTCTGATCTCTACTTTTCTAGGTGCTATCCGCTTGCAATTTTGTCTTTCTGCACGAAAAAACTCCATTAAAGTACATTTCCTAGTGTTGAGTGTGAGGTCTTCTAAGTTCATTATTTGTTCATATGGTAAATCATCCTTTCGATGAGACTTTGTTGGTAACATGTGCAACACTAGAAAATTTGCTAGAACTTGTCCTTTCACGATACGTTGAGGAACAAAGGTTATATTGAAGTGAAATAGTATCATAGACCACCTCGATATTTTTCCAGAAAAAGTTGATCGGGTCATCGAGTGTTGCAATGGATTAAACCTTGAGATATGATTAACCTTATGAAAAAAATATATAATATCTAACCTTTTGAACTACAAAGATTAGAGCTAGACAATGTTTTTCAATCGAATGATACTTTATCTCTACTGGAATTAGATGATGTTATATATAGTATAAAATATTTTTTACCCTCATCATTGACCTTAGCTAACAGAGATCTGAGGGAGTCTTTTTTCTATTAGTTTTAATCTTAAAAACATTTTAGAAATTTATTAAATAATAAAAGTAAATTCTATTAAATAAAAAAAAACAATTTTTGCAAATAAGTCGATTTTTTTAAATAAAAGAAATTTTATTAAACTATTTTAAAATTTAGTCTAAATATCTTCTTAAAAATAATATATAAATTTGAAATGTAGTTTATATTTTATATTTAGAAATTAAAATTTATCAACCTCTAATATTTTGTATTACTAAATATGTTTGAGTTGTAATTATAAGTTTTTTTTAATTGTTTTCAATTTATTCTTTTCCTTATTTTCTTCTAGGCAATTTTGTAATTTTCTGGTGTATTATGTTGGAAAGCAGCATAGCCATTATAAATATTGAGGACAACTTTGGAAATGCTTACAACATCATTTGTTCAAAAAAAAAAAAAAAGTTTTTTATTTTTTTTAATTTTTTTTTTTAATAATAAAAAATTAAAAAAATTAAAACAATTTTTGTTTAGAAAAAAAAAAATTGATTAATGAAATTTTATCTTAAAAATAATATTTGATAAAACTCTTTTTTTTGTATTTAGAAAACTATGTTTTAAATTAAAATATTTTTTAAATCTAATCTTTAATTTATTATATTTTAACACATTTTGAAATATTTTTTAAAATATATGATAAAACTTAGTCCAATATTTGTATTTTTTATATGTTTAGAGAAAATTATATTATTTTCTAATTTTCTTGGCAAATTATAACTTTTTTATATCTTTTAAGCCATAAATTAAAATATATTTTTTAGTTTGATGGTTTATTTATATTATTTTGAAGATACATATTCTATAAAAAAATTTATATTTTAGTAAAAGTGTTATTTAAGAAGATAAACTTATATATATATATATATATATATATTACTTTTAATTGATATTTTTTTAAGCTATTATATTTCTCATAAATTATTTACATAAGAAAATTATATCATTATTTATTTAATCATTCTTCTAATGAGCATATCTTTTTATCTTCTTTTAACTTTATTTTTTCATTCAAATAATGATTTTAAATAATATTTTGCAATTGCAAGAGTATTTCTACTCTCTCTAATATTTTGTTAGATAATAAACTTCAGCTACACAATAATTTATTTACTTAAAATTTCTGAATATTTAAAGTCTTCATTCCTTCTATATTTTAATTTAAGTATGTTAAAAAAATACAAATTAATGTTTAATTTTAAATAAATTATAATCTTAATTTGAGTATATAAATACTCAGAGAATTTTGGCCTAATTTTGATAATTTTGTGCTATAAATTCCCTTGATACAAACAGTCACATAGCTTTGAGATTACCTCACTAGAAAAATATTAGATTCATTAATCAAGTATTTAATTATCATCGCTTAATATCGTTGTCAACATAGCCTAAATTAATTAATTATTTTTTCCATTCATCAGCACTGATTGATTTGATTTTTAATTATTTAGGGTCTGTTTTGGGCGGCTACAGCTTATTGAATAATCAGCTAATAATCTGATTAAAAAAAATTCGTTGATAAGCTAAATGCGATGGCTATTAGAAATTTTTATTTTTTTGGAAAAGTCAGACCACTGCCAGAAAGCTGCCACCGCACCTAGATTGGTGCGGCTTTCAGGATTTTCAAAATGCACAAGCTACCAAAATGCAACGGTCTAGGTGTGTTTCAAAACGTCGCCGCACCAAATGAGCTGCCACAAATGGACCCTTAAAATATGATTATGTCAAACCTACATTCAGAATGGTCAGCAATTGCTTGGTGCTCGTCTGAAACTCACTGATAGACTATGATTAGTTACTAATTTTCATATTCCTGAAGCTCGATCAGAGATTTTATAAAGCTGAATAAAATTAAAATTATTAGAGTTCTGCTTTTGTAATGTGCAATGTCTGCAGGCAAGAATCATTTTCTTTTGTATCAACTCAATGGTAGAACACTTAAATCTAAAATGTGCATTGTATTTCAAAAATGTGTCACAGTGGATCATCACAGGAACTATATAGATTAGCATCAGAAATTTCCGACGCTGATGAAGTTTACGTTGAAAAAATTTTGAAGTTAAAATGAGCTATTCTAATTGGTTTTACACTGGATCATCACAGGAACTATATATTGAAGTTAAAATGAGCTATTCTAATTGGTTTTACATCAACATCTGCATCAATTTTTTATTTGCGTCAGAATTAGCATCTAAAAAATCCATTATTCTGAATTTTTGTCGAAAAAACAGGCATCACAACCTTAATGCCAAATCTGCATCACCATGTTCTAGGGTCGACCATGGTAGATGCTAACTAGTGTCTACCGTACTTAAGCAAATTAGCATCGACTTATTTCCGACGCAAAATCACTTGTTGTGTCGAATTAACGACGACAAATATCAAATTGTTTATTCTTTCAAATTTTCTGACATTAATCCGACACACTTGTTAGAAAAAAAAAAATAACAAAATGATTAGAATTCCACGTACATGCACATAACAAACACATGCAACATAATATAATATTTATCTTTTAACACAACTGAAAAAAAATATATCCAACATGTCTCAACAACTATACCAAATTAAATTAAGGAAAAATAGATCTAAGTGTTTAAAGTTCACAACTACATAAGCTAAAAATTTACTTAAACAAAAATGAAAATAAAAAATAATAGCTAATATGGCGGGGGAACATCAACAAACACATGATAAAAATTCTAATCTTGCTCCTCTTTCACATTCTCGTCGAAAACACTTGCCCTGATGATCAAAACTCTCTGTCAGGCATGCTAGACCATCTTCAATCCTCTATTGACATCCACGCATTTGATTAAGCTCTTCATTCATCTACACAACCTGCTTGGTAAGCTTCTCATGCTGAGTTTGTAACGAGCTAGAGGCACCCATAGCTCCACGCGAGCGCTTGGCCTCAAATGTTATGCCCTTTGCACCTATGTCATACACCCTCTCATTCTTTTTTCCCGTCGTCTGCATCCATAGCTCAAAATCGGATTGAACACTGGTAGACTGGCTACCACTACTGTTGGTGGACAATGAGGTCTGGCTAGTCATCTCCCTCTGTCTCTTCTGGAGTTGCTCGAACTCCTCCTTCATAAAACAATTCAAACATTAAGTGCATTTTAAACATTAATTACCACAAAAAAAAATAAAATTTCTAACTTACATTGACATGAAGAAAGTGTCGGAGACCCACTACTGCATGCCTGGGTGTCGATGTGTGAGGACATGTAACTCTACAGTGGATGACTCTCGGTCAAGCTGCTTGGCCTTTTAACATGATCAACTAAATTTAAGAATCACATAGGTATATAAATCTTTAAGCTTATGAATTTTGACATAATCTTACCAATCTCTTGTAGTGCTCTGCGTGGTGGATCGAACCTCCAATGTGGAGTGCATCCCCTCTGGCTCCCTCAGTCGTTCAATTATGTTGGTTTTTCTTTCTTTTCCTCTGGTATGTTGTAGAGGCTTAGGCTCTATTCAAATCAACCCAGAAATTCTCACCCAGCCAACTGGGCTTCTCCCCCTTCTTACATGCTATGGTGAATATATCCCCGAGTCGATGGGTACCACGAACCTACAAAATTTGTCGGATCTGGTGTTGATGTTTCAAAGATCAATAGAAGGGCCTCTAAAAATTAAAAATTATGTAAGTTTGATTAGTATAATAAAGTAGGAATTAACATGCTATTTCAAAATAATTCATCATACCTTGAACTCCCAAAAGCACATGTCTCAAGCCGCAATCAAGATCCGTTTCTAGGAGAGAAATGACTAATTATACCGACTTCAGATGATCTCCGTGATGTGTGTCACAGGCGTACATGAAGAGAAGTATCTAAAATTAAAATATTAGTTACAATGAAAAATGAGATGAAAATTGAATTTACTCTAATGTAGAAAGAAGTTGACGTATGTGTTTCCCTCCGACACAATATACACTTTTCCGAAGGAGTCAACCATTTAAGGAGCAGGAGTCAAGGAGCCTAACTCATCAGAAAAAGAATTTGGACAGAAAACTGGTGTAGGTGTGGCAAGTGGTGCCTGCGAGGGAGCTAGTGTGGGAGGAGGGGCAGAAGGAGGAGTGATTGGAGTGGTTCTAGGAGTGACTTACCTCAAAACATGAGCGATAGCCTCTGGTAAGTGCTCTCTACAGTCCTCTGAATGCAAGGTCTCTCCAGAGGATGAGCACTTTCCATATGTAATAGGAAAAAAATTATTAAAATTAGTGAGCAAGATTAGTATGTAACATAGGACATAAAAATAAAAGCAGAGTAGTGTAGAATACCAACATGAAACATGTCGTGACTACGTATAATATCAGCACAAGTAAGCATGACAACTATAGTGTAAGAAGCAAAAGTAAAATTAATAAGGTGCAAAAACCAATCACCTAAGTATATATACCATTTTTTAGTTTGTTTCATTTGATGGGCCAATCGATGAAGAACTTAAAATTTCTTTATCAATCTTATCATCATTTTCATCCAAATCTAAAGCTACTTCTTCAAAAAGCCTTGTAGTTTCCTCTTAAGGTAACACATCATCAATTGAACTATGTTGAATATAAAAATCTGACACAACTGGCACTTGGCGAATATGTTTGATAACATTTTTCATTTCAATAGTTTTTCTTGGTTTATTCTTCAATACAATGACCCAATCAAGTATCTCTTACTCAACTAGGATATCAAAGATAATAAACTTGACTAGTCTGACGTGCCAGAGTAAGTGGGTCTTACTCCGAATATCTTTGGATCATTTTAACTTTAGTAATATTATATGGGTTGAGTATCTGTGTTCCTCGATTAGGAATAAGATCAAACCACTTACAATTGAACATGTTGACATTGTGTTCAACATAACTCAGATATGGAAACTGAACTACGTCATTCAATATGTCGTAATATTTGATCTCATTATATGTGTGTGTCTTTCCTCTGACACAAACACCACAATTATGAGTCTTCTTTGATGTATGTTGAGAAATAACAATGATCTCATTATCTATTCCAATCTTTATTTCCCATTATGTTTTGTTTTCAATTGATATCCAAAAAAAATTAAATATATGATAAAAAAATTCTTCTTAATATGCGTAACATCCAGATTATGTCTAATCAGACTGGTCCTCCAGTATGGAAGATCCAAGAAAATACTCTGCCATGTCTAGTTATGTGTAATGCAAAAATTTGGAAGACAACTTGAGGTTATTCCGGTCTCTCAGTGATCTTTTGTACTTCACTTATCATCTATAATAAATCACTTCCACTTATTCTTGGCCATGGACTTCATCTTTCAACTCTAATTTTGACAAAATGTATCTTTTTTCCTTCAAAATGAGAGATCTCACATTAAAAAGTTCCAATGATAATCAAACAAGGAATTTTTTCTTTCATGCTTCAAAGTGAATGCTTTGGACATGCCCATTGAAACACCTAAAATATATAGTATTTTTATACTCATTTTTATACTTATTTTTTGAGATAATGCGCTTTAATAAAAGATATTTGTTTATTTTTCTTGCATGTACAATCTAAAATGAGTGAAAAAGGGTCAAATTTGGAGCAAAATGAAGAAAAATGAAAAAAATGAACTGCGGGGCCTAAGAAAAAAATGAACTACGGGGCCTAAGCGCCCAGTCTGACGCCTAAACGCCAGAGGCTCCGCGCCTAAGCATCAGATACCCCGCGCTTAAGTACCAGAAGTAGTTACTTGATGAATTATTTAAATTGAGTAAATTTTTGAAGAGGTGTTTGAAGCAACCCTTGATAAAAAATGTGAGAAATAGCCCATGGACAGAAATAGCCCATGGACACGAAATAGCCCATGGACACGAAAATTCATTCAATTAACTTATAAGGAGGCAACTTCTAGAAGATTCATTGAATAGAGACACCATTTTGATGGGTAACCAAGACACCTTTTGGATTTTTTTTAAGAATACTTGGATCATCAAAGCCAGCCGCTAGAGGCCAAGGGCCAGCAACCATCCACCGAAGTTTACCACCGCCGCCGCTGCCGGCCAACTTTATTTTATTTTATTTTATTTTGAGTATTAGTTTGTACTGTGAGAGAAGGAAGAGAATTCAAAAGAGCTTCAAGACATTTGGTGGAGAGAATTTGAGATAAGTGTTTATCTTTATGTCTACACTTGGTTTTTAATTTAGATTTCTTGTTTTTGTGCTTGATTTCTACTTTTAAATTCATGTGTGATTGTGTTTTCTCCATGAATTCTGAGTAGTTTTATTTATCTTTTTCCTTAAAATAATAAGTGATTAAATGTTTAAAGGAAGTTGTGTGAAATATTAGTCTTCAATGTTGGAAGAATTTGTGATGATTCAAGACCTTGCGCTTCATTTGCTTCTTGATTTGACCAATTAAGATGTTAAAATCTATTGTGAGAACATGTAAGATCCGAGATGGTATTATCTCAGTAAATAAATAGTTGGAATCACATATTAATTTTATGAATGAGAATGTAGTTCATGGAGTTTAGTGCAAATAAATAGAGAAATATATTTTCAAGGGTGTAAAATTAGAGGACTTTAGAGTGACAGGTTAAAGCCCCCGATTTGATTTATAGTTTTAGGTTTTGATACAAGTGTTAGCCCCCAGGTGGAGGGAGAAGAGGGAACTCTAGAGTGAGAGCTAGTATCTTCCCTGCCTAGCTGGTCTTCAACACTATTAAAACTATAGATTAGTCAATGTTCTTTATAACATCTCTAGTAAGGGTAAATAATATTATTGCTCCTATTTGGCACAAAAAATTTAACATACTTTCACAACTGAATTTTTATATTTATCATTGATTCATGATAAGGAAAAAGACATTTTACCTATATTGCCTTTATCTTGCAAGTATTTTAATTAAGTTAGAATTGAACTTTCATTTGTATTATAACATCTTAAGTTTGAGTAAGAATATATATTGCTAAGTATTTTGTTATTTAAATTCATTCCTCTCTGTGGGTTTGATATTCAGGGCTTAATTAGAAAGTTCTATATTACTTGATAACGATACGTATAGTTGCGTAGTATCCCATATTTAAATTTTAGAAATGGATTTTTATTTGCTTCATAGTAAAAAATTTACCTAGTCTTTGCTTTGGATCAAGTTTTTAATGCTGTTGCAAATTAAGAATAACTATTAAGGAAATTAATCAAATAATCACATACATCACCTTTTACATCTATCTATATAGAATGTAGGGATCAAGTTTTTGGCGCCGTTGTCGAGAATGAAGATAAATATAATAGTAATTTGCAAAAGTATTTTAAAAAAAAGAAGTTTTTAGATAGCAAAATTTTTAGTAAGTCTTATTTAAACCTTAAGATTTATTTTAGGAATATTTTAGTGTTGTTTTTATATAAAGTTTTTATTAGTGTGTTTTTTATTTCCTTTTATTTTGTTTTATTTTATTGTGATTTATAGTAATGTATGTGTAGTTCAAGTTCCGCGGGACTTGTGTCTTACGATTCTGAATTAGAGAGAACTATTAGAAAAATTAAAAAATTAAAAATTATTGAAAAATTTCAAGAAATGACAAACCAAAATAATCAAAATATTGAAGATTTTTTACTTTTAAGAGATTATGTAAACCCTATGGTGGATGAACTTCATTATAGTATTCAAAAACCCACTGTAGTGGCTAATTCATTTGAGCTTAAACCTGCTATTATCCAAATGGTATCAAATAATCAGTTTAGGAGAGTACCAGCTGAAGATCCAAATTTACATCTTGCCAATTTTCTAGAATTGTGCACTACATTTAAATGTGATGATGTATCAGATGATGTTATAAGACTTAGATTATTTCCTTTCTCACTGAGGGATAAGGCTAAGATATGGTTATATTCATTATGACCTAGATCAATTAGAACTTAGAGTGATTTAGCACAGAAATTCCTTGCTAAATATTTTCCACCATAAAAAACTGCTTAGCTTAGAAATGATATTACATCTTTTAACCAGTTTGAAGGGGGATCGATTTATGAAGCATATGAGCGATTTAAAGAACTCTTAAGAAAGTGTCCACACCATGCTATACCAGATTGGTTAATAATTCAAACATTTTACAATGTATTAGCTGGATCTCTTAGATCTGGATCTCTTAGCTGGATCTCTTAGATCTATTATCGATGCCGCTGCTGGTGGTTCATTGATGTCAATACCATTTAATGACGCTTATGCTTTAATAGTAGAGATGACTACCAATAATTTTCACTGGGCTTTTGAAAGGGTAAATCTTAAGAAATTAGCCAATGTTCATGAAACTTATGCTTTTGCCATGTTAGCAAATCAAGTTGTTGTAATTTCAAGAATGTTAGATCAATTTGGAATGAATTTTTCTTAGTCAATTCCTATGATTGAAGAGAACTCATTAGGCCAAATGGCAGATTCTCAAGTATCATTAGAAACTTTGAATGAGAAACTTTGAATGTGCCATAAATAACAAGTAGAATAACCCATATTCAAATTATTATAACCCAAGTTGGAAGAATCATCCCAACTTCAATTAGAATAAAATACGGGTGGTAATAATCAGCAATGGGGGAACAATCAAGTAAACTCATTAGGAAACTGGAAAAATCAAAGGAATAGTAATTATAGACCAACTTATCCTTCAGGTTTTAACAGTAATCCACAATTTAAGGAGAAGAAGTTGTCTATAAAAGAAGTGGTGTTACAAATGAGAAATCAATTACAAAGTCAAGGAGCCACAATTAGAAATATTGAGAATCAACTTGGACAAATATCAAATTCATTAAGTAATAGATTCAAAGGAACACTTCTTAGTAATACAAAAGTAAATCTAAAAGACCAGAATAAAGAGCAAGTAAAATTCGTTCAACTTAGAAGTGGAAGAGAATTGGAAGGTAGAGTTCAGAAAGAAACTGATGTAGAGAGAGAAGAGATTGAAGAACCAAAAGAGGACGCTCTGAAAGGTTTTGAGAAACCTATTTCTCCACTTACAGTTGATTTCGAAAAACTACCACCTCCATTTCCTCAGAGGCTTTGACAATAAATGTTGTATAAGAAATTTTCTAAATTTATGGAAATTTTTAAGAAAGTTACAATTAATATTCTATTTATAGAAGCCTTAGAAAGAATCTTAAGCTATGTGAAGTTTATGAAGGATATTCTTAATAGAAAAAGGAATTTTGAAGATAATGAGACTGTTACACTTAGTGAGGAGTGCAATGCTATAATTCAGAAAAAACTTTCTGAAAAGCTTAAAGATCCTGGTAGCTTTACAATTCCATGTGCAATAAGAGACGGATTTTATGGGAAAGTTTTATGTGATTTAGGAGC
Source organism: Phalaenopsis equestris (assembly GCF_001263595.1). NCBI lineage: Eukaryota > Viridiplantae > Streptophyta > Magnoliopsida > Asparagales > Orchidaceae > Phalaenopsis > Phalaenopsis equestris. Next base: position 101,045 of record NW_018164570.1, read on the forward strand.
AAACATCAACCTTATGCCATTATCAATATTTAAAAGATTGGGATTAGGAGAAATAACTCTTACTACTGTAACTCTCTAGTTAGCAGATTGTTCAATAACATATTCTAAAGGAGTTATAGAAGATGTCCTAGTGAAAGTGGATTAATTTATCTTTCCTGTTGATTTTATTGTGTTAGATATGAAGGAAGATAAGGAGATGCCTATCATTTTGGGGAGACCTTTCCTAGCCACAGGAAGAGCTATGATAGATGTGCGTAAAGGAGAATTAACTATGTGCATCAATGATCAAACTATTACATTTAATATTTAAAAATCAATGAAGTGCCCTGCAAAAGGTAGAGATGATGAATGCTATTGAATGGATGTTATAAGATATTTAAGTGAATGCCATTTCAAAATAATTTATGAAGGGAAATCTGAGATGAAAGAGGTGGAACATGAGCAAGAAGAGGAATTAAATCAATATGAAGATTTATATAAAGAATTTTCAGATTTTGTTCAGAAAGTTTTGAAGTTTTGGACATAACAGAGAAAGATACATCTTTTTGTCCATCAATTGAAAAACCTCCTTAGCTTGAGTTGAAGTTGCTTCCTAAACATTTGAAGTATGTCTTTTTAAGTGATTCCTCAACATTACCTATTATAATTTTCTCAAAGTTAACTACAGAAGAAGAAGAGAGTTTGATGAATATTTTAAGGAGTTATAAGAAAACCTTTAGATTGACAATTGCTGATATAAAATTAATCAGTCCTTCAATTTGTATGTATAAAATACATATGGAAGAGAACTACAAACTCAAGGCTGATCCTAAAAGGAGATTGAATCTTGTTATGAAAGAAGTTATTTAAAAAGACATTTTAAAGTGGTTAGATGCTGGAACTATCTACCCTATTTCAGATAGTGCATGAGTTAGTCTAATTCACCACATTCCTAAGAAAGGAGGAGTGACTGTGAATTTGAATAAACATAATGAGTTAATTCAACAAGACAAGTCACAGGATGACAAATATGCATTGATTATAGAAAATTAAAGCTCGCTATAAGGAAAGATCATTTTCCACTACCCTTTCTAGATCATAAGTTGGATAGACTAGCTCGGCATAAATACTTTTTTTTCTGGATGGATATACTGGTTATCAACAAATACAAATAGCTCCTGAAGATCAAGAGAAAATAACTTTTACCAGTACTTATGGCACATTTTCTTTTAGAAGAATGCCCTTTGGTTTATGTAATGCACCTGCTACATTTCAAAGATGTATGATGACTATTTTTTGTGATTTAATTGAAAAAGGGATTGAAATTTATATGGATGATTTTTTAGTATTTGGAACTTTATTTGACATATGTTTAGAACATTTATCAAAAGTCCTTAAGCACTGTGAAGAAACAAATTTAGTCTTTAATTGGGAAAAATGCCAATTTTTTATAGTAGGAGGAATAGTTTTAGGACATCAAATTTCAGAAAATGGTATGGAAGTAGACCCTGCAAAAATTCAAGTGATTGCTAATGTACCTTATCCAATAAGTGTAAAGGAGATTAGGAGTTTTTTTAGGACGTGCTAGATTCTACAGGCGATATATTAAAAACTTTTCAAAAATTGCGAAGCCTCTATGCCATTTACTTGAAAAAGATGTAATTTTTTATTTTGATGAAGAATGCCTAAAAGCTTTTGAATTATTAAAAGAAAAATTAGTCACTACACCAATTATTGTTTCACCAGATTGTGAAAAACCTTTTGAATTAATATGTGATGCTAGTAATTATGCTATTAGAGCTGTTTTAGGACAAAAGCATTCACTTTTGGTTGTGGTTTAGTTTTTCCTCTTTAGTAGCCTAAGGTCTAGCCATAGGACTTTCCTGTTGAATATTATTAGAAAACTAGAAGAGGAACCCTCACCATTAGAAATTCTACACTCCTCTTTGCTCAACTTGAAGTTCCACATATTGGTCCTAACCTTTAGCACTTATTAGGTAGTGTCAATATGGGGGAGCTCAAGGTGAGTTCCCATAAGACTGCTTGCCCTTATGGTTGACTCTAGGTGTTAATCTAGGGTTAAGGCACTCACTTTCACTCACTTGCACTCACTTGCACTCAAAATTAGAAAAATCATTCTATTTTGAAAAAGAAATACATAACATTTTTCAGATGAAAAACTGTTCAATATTAATGAGTGGCGTGTTCCATGGTATGCTGACATTGTGAACTTCATTGTTAGTGATATTATACCATATAGAATGTCATACCAATGGAAGAGAAACTTTATATCTGAACCTAAAACTTATTTTTGGTATGACCCATTTTTATATAAACAAGGAAAGAATCATATTATTCGAAGATGTGTGCATTTAGAAGAAACTTATGAAATTATCCAAAAATGTCATAATTTTGATTTTGGAGGACATTTTGGTGTTGATAAAAAAACATACAAAATTTTACAATCTGAATTTTATTGGCCTACAATCTTTAGAGATGTTAATGCTTATATCAAAACTTGTGATCAATGTCAACGAGTAGGCAATATTTATAGGAGGAATGAGATGCCCCTCAATTATGTGTTAAAAGTTGAGATATTTGATGTTTGAGTATTAGATTTCATGGGATCATTTATACCATCTTTCAGAAATTTATATATATTGTTAGCAGTAGATTATGTAGCCAAATGGATAGAAGCTTTTGCTTTACCTCAATGTGATGCTCAAAGGGTTGCAAAGTTTTTAAGAACTAATATATTTTGTTAATATATTTTGTAGTATATTTTGTAGATTTGGGATGCCGAAAGTAATCATGACTAACAAGAGAAGTCATTTCAGAAATGCAATAATGGAGAAATTATTAAAGAAATATCATATTAACCATAGAATTAATATTGCTTATCATCCTCAGACAAGTGGTTTGGCTGAATTATCCAATTGTGAAATTAAAAGAATATTGGAAAAATATGTAAATCCAACTAAAATGGATTGGTCAACTAAACTTAACCATGCTTTGTGGGCTTATAGGACTGCATACAGAACTCCTATAGGAATGTCCCCATAGAGGCTAATATTTAGGAAAGCGTGTCACTTACCAATTGAACATGAGCATAAAGTATATTAGGAGATTAAGGAATTTAATTACAATTTGAAAGAAGCTGATGAGAAAAGATTATTACAATTAAATGGGCTTGAAGAGATAAGAAATAAATCTTAGGAAAGTGTTAAGATTTACAAATAAAAGATGAAGATGTGGCATGATTAGAGGATTCTCACTAAAAACTTTCAGCCAGGGCATCAAGTTTTGCTTTATAATGCAAGGTTAAGATTATTTCCAAGCAAACTTAAGTCCAGGTGGATGGACCCATTTATTGTGATGAAAGTTTATCCCTATGGAGCTGTGGATGTTAAAGATCCTAAAACTGATAAAATATTCAAAGTGAATGGTCACAAGCTGAAATCATACTTTTTAGGTGACCAACTTAAATTAAATGTTGTTATGATGTTGGGTCAACCATAATAACCACTGGTTACGTCAGGCTGACGACGTTAAACCAAGCACTCTATGAGAGGCACCCTACAGTTATCAGTGTGTTCGTTTTCATTGTTATGTTGATGTGTGTGAATTAGAAAATTATGGTAGTAATTTTACCATATAATGAGTTAGTGATTATTCTAAGACCATAAAAGATGACTTAGACATGTTAGAACAAATGTTTGGACGTTTGACCTGTGCTAAATTGAGCACTAGCGCTTAAGCGTCAAAATCCGATGCTTAAGCATGACAGTTAAACAACAAGTGCAAATTTGGTTTCTAGAAGTTCTAATCGTGAATTGGTTGGCTTAAACGTGTAAGAGCAGTTCTAAGACGTGCCTAAGAGTTATGGGATAGGTTTAGAGTCTATAAATAGAGGGGTATGAGTAGAAATCTCACCACACCTTCATTTAACCCTTAAATTTAAGTGAAAAAGAGAGAATTTTGAAAAATTTCTTCTTGGGAGAATGATGAGAAGAAGGCTTCTTGGGAGAATGATTTGAAGAAGGAGGAAGCAATGAGAAAGAAATTAATCAGAGTGCGCAAGAGATGTATAACAGTTTCCTAACCGTTATTATCGAATGAACTGCAGAGAAAATAACGAGAATTAAGGCTAACATAGCTTCAATTAAAGCAAAAGTGATGAAAGTTAATGCACATCTAGATTATTTGGGATGGAAACTAATTATGCAGTTTAGCCAAACCAGTTTTATAGAAGAAGTAGATAAGGTATGTATCTGAAGAACAAGTGGATTGAAGAAGATTCGACTAGAGTTATTAATCATTGTCCGTTCTTTCAGATATACATACCAAATGCTGAAGGAGAGACTAACGATAGGCCAGAATTTGTTCCATCAACTAGAGAGTATTTGATTATCTAAGCTATTCACCATTTCGTTCAAAATTTTAATTTCTTTTTGTTGTTTTTAAATTTTTCTAAAAGGTCGTTCTAATTCCGAATCGTAAGGTACTAAACCTTCAGATCCAATATTTCGCAAAAATAAATATAATAATTAAAGTTTTTTTTTTTTTAAATACTCTTAAATATATAGTTATATATTTTTGGATTTTTTTTATTTTATAATTTTTTTTGATATTTTGTATTTTGTATATTTTTATCTTTAAATTTCCTAATTTATCTTAATTTACCAAATCTATTTAATTTATCGTTACCTTCCCCGACAACGGCGCCTTAAACTTGATCTTTAGAAAATATAGTTGTGTAAAATTTATAAAGTTGACTCCGTTTTGCAACGACGCCAAAAACTTGATGTAGTATTTTATGAATAATACGTTAAGCACTTAAATTTGGGATTCTAAGCAAGTATATGTATCGTTATCAAGTAATATAAGACTTTCTTTTTAAATCCTAAATTTTGATCACATGGGGAAGGTTTAAATTTAAAAAGATAGATTAACTAGAAAATTTATAAAAATCAAACAAAATTACTATCACTAATTTCGAAAGTTTAAGATATTATTAAAGCTAAATTATTTACTACTAGCAGAGATTAAAATCAGGTTTTAAAATTAATAACTAATAAATTATGTTTATGTGATGAAGTTTTCTAATGTGAAAAAGCATCTTTCCCACTACAATGAGTTTTTGGTGAATTGATATAAAATAAATGGTTTAGATATGTATTGTGCCAAATAGGATCAATTTTAATTCTCTACTCTGATTCAATGTTATAAAAAATCATTGGCTAATCTAGGTTTTGTCCCTAAATCCGTGGCTAGGCTAGGAGGATATTGGATCCCACTTTAGAGCTCCCACTTCCCTTCCTCTGAAGGCTAACTCTCGCTTTAGTTTTTTAACACTAAGATTGAATTGGGGATTTTTAGTCTGTCACTCTAGAAATCTCCAATACTACACCCAACAAAGTATATTTTACTATTTATTTGCACTTAACGAAATACTCCTTCATGGACTTAAATGTGATTCTCACTCTATTGTAGAACTCATACTCCATTTCTCGAATCATATCTTTCATAACATATTTTAACAATTCAATTGGTTATATCAAAAAGTAAATTAAGAGCGGAGTTGAAAAGCCATCACAATTTATTTTAAATTTTAATATTGACACATCCACATTATCTCTTAATTTCACCATATCTCAAGAAGGGAGAAAAATAAAGATATCCACTCAAACTTCATGAGAAAGACACAACGAAACACAAATTTCATATATAACAGAAAGTTCATACAACAGTAATAAACAAATAACACTTATCTGAAACTCTTTCTCAAAGCAAATCTTTGTAGTCTCTCTTAGGAAATGTAGGAAGAAGAAATCTCTCACTTCTCTTTCTCTCCAACACTTCTGAGAGAAAAATTCACACTTAAACTCACCAGAAAAACTCAAATCTATAAAAATAATAACTAACTAATGGTCTGGAGTGGTGTGGAATGTAGGTGTGTGAAGAGGAAAATTGAAAATGAGTGCAAGAAGTTAAAATGGTGAGAGGGGGGTTTCTGATCAAAATTTGGCCCTAAATAAAGCCTAAATCGGTCTCCAATACGTGCATCCAAAAGCTCTTCAAAAAGTATCCAAATTCTTTGAATCTTCTAGAAACAGGGCTTCCACCGACACTGACGCCCTAGACGCCCATCCTGGCGCCGTCGACGACCATCCTGGCATCGTCGGCGCCAGAGGCCCGTAATTAAATCCCAAGTTTCTATCAAATGGCGTCATCGGCGCCCAGTCTGGCTCCGTCAACGCTAAACAAATTTTAAACTTCTCTATTTTTGCTCCAAATTTAATCATTTTTGCTTTCTTTTTGCTCCAAGTCCTCAAAATCAACAACCTGCAATTAAACATAGAAAATACCTTCCATTAAAGTGCAATATCACCAAAAATGAGTATAAAATATGGGTCTAAAAATACATATATGTTTGGTGTATCACTTATGCAACATAAATCCTCAACTTTTCTTTAGACTTTTGTATAGCTCTGCTACACAATTTAAGCAACAAAAATGAAAATTGCAAATAAATTAAAATGTCTCTATCGGATGATCGGAGGAGGTAACCTACGGTTGCTAACGAGATTTCCTACGGTCTAAATGAAAGTATGTAACTCATTAAGTTGAGTTTAGTAAAATTCAGTTGGACTAAGTGAATCTGAAGAAAATAGTGGTGCCGGACAGAGGGCACCATGAGATCCTAACTGGTGTCGCTCTAATCAACTTTAACACCCCCCATGACATTTAAATAACCATAACCTTAGGAAACAGTTGATTTGACATTAAGACTTGACACATCAAAAAACTTAAACTCACTACGATGTGGAGCTTGGAACTAGTATTATGGGCAGCAAGTGCCATCTTCAATAACAAGAGGATCTATAATAACACATCTCTCCTTAAAAATTAAACAAGTCAGAGGATTTTGAGATTGTCCGTGTAGTGCGACATAAGTCCTCGACTTTTTTTAGGCCTTTGTATGGCTCTGCTATACAATATAAGCCCTAAGTTGTCTTAGGATTCTAAGGTTGTCGTTCGTCACGACTGAAATCATCACATCTTTCAGACTATTTGTGTGATCGTTTCACACGAATATAAGCCCCAATTAATAAAATTGGCAAGATAAAACACATAATTTCTTCTTGAAATTGAGGTTAAACCATATGATAGCTTGGGAAGTAACCGAGGTACTTTTAAGAATCTATGACATCCCCAAGTTCTTCTTCCTTTAGATCCTAAAAATAAAATATTCCAAATTTGAGTTATTCCCCTTTCACATCTCTTTGTGCGATCTCTTTGAAAAGTTCTTGAAGACAATATCCCTTGATTTTTATCGAGAGTTTTCTTAGATGACTTCGGTTATCTAAAATGTAATTATCTATAAGGGCTTGTCTTTATAAGAAACATTCAAGAATCCAGTTTAATATAATCTCTATTTAATTCTTCATATTAAATAGGGGAAATTCTCGGTTAACATAAAAAAATAGTTTTTCGCAAACTTAAACGGATGTCATTAATTCTTTAGTTTATTTAATCGAGCCTCACTAATAAATATTATATATATTCTTCGGGATGGATGCATTACTTGCGGTGATAGACTCGTTTATTTAAACTACTGTGGATATGAGATCAGTTCCGTCTTGTATTTTCAAAATTTTAAATACTATTTTTTCTAAATAATACATATATATATATATATATATATATATATTAAATTAAATTAAAA
>NW_018164570.1:109932-124855 GCF_001263595.1 Phalaenopsis equestris
TATATATATGTACATATATACATATATACATATATATATGTATATTAAATTAAACCGAGCATTGGGATATTCATTCTAGCAACCGACAACTTCAATCTCCTAACCAACTTTTTAGTGCCGACATACATCCACGGTATTGATGTATGGATATCCATGAATAAGTTCAAGCCGGACAATAATCAACACATTATAAAGTGCATTCAACTAAGTGCATAGAATTTTAATTTTAGTAGTTGACATAATCACAGACTTATAACAATAGGTGATCAAATCATTAAAAGAACTAAACATTTTAGATAGCTGGAACAACGTTAATCACTCAAAAATTGATTGATTTGAGTTTTGGCTTGGATAGAGATCAGTTCAAAACAAACGAGCTAAGTTAAGAGCTAAAATTTTCTATCAATTTTCTTTCTATTCGACAAAAGTTTGACTAGAAAGCGAAACGTTAACAACTTACTATTGTTAGGACTATCAAAGATCGATAATTGGTTAAGTTTTTATTATTTGAAATTTTTGCTCTAATCCTGTCTATCACCATAGCTACACCAAACCTTACATCAATTTATTTCTTTTGCATTTTATTCACACGTAGAAAGTCACTAATCCACCAAAGTATTCTTATCTTAATAACTATTACTAGATTACTTGCACACCTCAAAATTTTGAATTTTTATTTTAGCAATAGAAATTAGATTTCAAAATCAATTTCTATTTTGACACAATGAAATTATATTTCGAAGAAAATTTCTATTTTGGCAATGAAAATTAGATTTCACATTGGAGGATGTGGTGAGCACTCTTACACGATATGAAACATTTTCCTCTAAGAGTATATTTTGAGGTGTGCAATTACCAAAGTAAAATGTTGTAGAGACAAGAATGTTTATATTTTTGAATAGCTTTAAAGTTGGAAACAAAATTGAAACAAATATATCCATGAACGGGTTGCTGCAGCTACCACTACAGACAATTTTAAAAAGAGTCGTCTTAGTGAATTTAACAAATAGATTTAACTTAAATCCACACAACCATAAAAAAAAAACTAAATATTAATTTGAATTATTTGTTAATTGATAATTAATTATGTTCTTTTATATTTGAATCAATGTTAGACCAATTAACGATCTTCGACATTCCTAACATAAATATGATGCTAAATGGTTTGATTTTTAGATGAGCAAAGGTGCCTCGAAAGAAATTCTTTCCAAAATTAATTTTAGAGCAATTTTTGTTGCTCGAGCTAAATTCATAGACCTGCCACATTCAACAGATGTATAAGATACACTTTAAATGTTCTAAGTTATGAACATATTTAACATAAATTTTAAAAGCACTAAGCCTTAGCCATAGTTAGAAAATTCTACTCCCAATTCTTATGTAATTGCATATCTAACTCCTAAACATTCTTTTTTTTGCAAACAAACCACCTTACATTTACATGAAGAATTGTATTCAAATTATGATATCTTTGAGATTCATAATTATAAATCTTACGTAAACCTATTGACTGAAATATTAAAGTTGTTAAATAATTGCAATTTCCCTCTTTCTATCTCTCTCTCACACACACACACACATAAAGCTCTCATTTTGTCTCAAGTTCTCCTCTTCTTAATCAACCAAACTAACCCTAGCCATCTCAACCCACTTTTACAAACCTCTTCAAACCCTAATGAACCATCTTAATTTCTTATTTTAAGAAACCCTTAATACAATTCATGGCCAATAAATTTTTACTCAAATCAAGAACCTTTACCCTTCCTAGCCTACAAAATAAAACCCGCTAACATCCACCTCTTAGCTGCTCTTTAAAACAAATAACAAATACTAACTTTACCTGACACAACACCTCAATCTTCTACATAATACTACCATCAAACTACCCAAAAAATAAAATTACTTTCCAGATGAGATTTTGGAAGGAGTAGAGCAGAAGGATGAGAAAGATGATGGTCTCTGTAAGAAGTGATTCCGTAGTTCTTTTCCTAGTTAGCTCGGATGGTGACTGTATCGAAAAAAGGATTATGGTGGTTTCAGTATGGGAGAAGAAACGAGCATAGAGGAGGAATGGAGTGAACAATACCTTAATCAATGGTTTCTGTAAGGGTGGAGTGGATGGCTGAGGGTTTCGATGGTCTCTGTAAGCCACAATCCCCTAGCTCAAGAATCCAGTTTTGGTGGTCTTTCCCAGTAGTGAGTTGCAACCAGAAGAGAAGGCAGGAGCCGGAGTTGCTACCAAGAGAGGAGAAATGTTGCCGATAGAGGAGAACTATTGTCGGAAGAGGAGGATACAGATGGCAGAGAAATTTAGAGTTAAACTGGGAGAGGGAAGGAGTCACAAGAGATAGGAATAATTGAGCATTTTTTATGGTATACTGGAAGTGTTTTGACGATTTAGTAATAGAAGGTAAATGTCAGTTTTATTTAGAATGTAACTAGTCATTCATAATGTCGGTGTGTCTAAATAAAATGTCAGAATTTTTTCTGTTAAAAAGCGATAGGTCATGGAGTAGTAATGCTGTTAAAAAAGTAAAAGATTAAGTATCTTTCACTAATTTTTCAGAAATTAAAACAATATTTGTGATGCACAATAAGCCATAAGTTATGCCGACAATTCTATCGCCTTTTTCTACAGTGCAATGAACAGCCTAGACGACCAGATCATCCTTGATGATCGGTCAATAGCCTTGACAAACGATAGCCTGGTGTTGACCTCACTTTTGTTGAGGTCTATTCTTTCTTCCTTTGAAGCTTAGGATCTTGCCATAGGACTTTCCTGTTGACTATCCTAGAGAAATAGTAATGGAACCCTACCCCATTAGAAATTTTAAACATCTATTTTCCCTTCTTGGAGTTCCACATGTTTGGTTCTAACCTCTAGCACTTAGTAGGATGAAACCAACATGGGGGAGCTCAAGAAGAGTCCCCATAAGACTCTCTGGCCTTAGGGTTATCCCTGGGTGGTGGTGTGGCCTTGGTCAGCTTGCACACACACACACTTGAAGCTTTCACTTTCACTCACAACCTAAAATCCTAAACCAAGCATGCTTAGCATGATTACCTACTCTTTTAGAGACTCATGTGGGTAGTCTCTGATCCCGACTTTCTATATATAAAGATGTAAATTTTGATGTATGAGATTATATTTATAATATTTCAATATGGGATACTACACAAGTATACGCATCGTTATCAAGTAATATTGAACTTTCTGATTAGGTCCTGAATATCGAATCCACAGGAAGGATTAGTTTTAGATAACAAAATACTTAGTAACATATATTCTTACTCAAACTTAAGATGCTATAATAGGAATAAAAGTTTGATTCTTTTTGTAATTTTTTATAATTGAAAATAAAGTAAGCAACTAAATAACTTAACTAAAATGCTTGCAAGATGAAGGCAATATAAATAAAATATCTTTTTCTTTATCATGAATCAATGATAAACATAGAAATTCAGTTGTGGAAGTATGCTAATTGTTGTGTCAAATAATGTTGTGCCAAATATGAGCAATAATATATTGTACCCTTACTAGAGATGCTATAAAAATTATTGGCAGTTAATCTATAGTTTGACTTTTGAAGACGGGTTAGGTAGAAAAGATATTAGCTCTCACTCTAGAGTTTCCTCTTCTCCCTCCTCATGGGTGATAACATCTAGTATCAGAACCTAAAGTTATAAATCAAATTGGTGGCTTTAGCCTGTCACTCTAAAGTCCTCTAATTCTACACCCTTCAAAGATTATTTATATATTTATTTGCACTCTACCCCATGAACTACATCCTCATCCCTGAAATTAAATGTGATTCCAACCATTTGTTGACTGAGACAATACCAACTCAGATCTTACATGTTCTCACGACAAATTTTAACAAGTTTTGACATCTTAATTGGCCAAATCAAGAAGTAAATAAAGTGCAAGATCTTGAATCATTGAAGTTTAATACTTCACACAACTTCCTTTAAACATTGAATTCTAATACTTCACACAACTTCCTTTAAACATTTAATCACTTATCATTTTAAGGAAAAAGATAAAGAAAACTACTCAGAATTCATGGAGAAAACACAACCACATATGAGTTTAAAAGTAAAAATCATGACACTCACAAAGATAAACACTTATCTCAAATTCTCTCCACCAAATGTTTTGAATTTCCTTTGAATTCTCTTCCTTTTCTCACAATACAAACTAACACACAAAATAAAATAAAATAAAGTAAAGGTGGCCGGCAGCGGTGGCGGTTGTACATTTTGGTGGTTGGTTGATGCCCCCTGCTTTTGGAAAATCTAAGTTATTTCTAATAAAAATCCAAGGGGTGCCACTTTTTTATCAAGGTTGTTTCAAACACGTTTTTATCAAAGTCCATTCAATGAATCTTCTAGAATTTGTCTCCTCAAAAGCCAATTGAATGAATTTTTGTGTCCATGGGCTATTTCTAACATTTTTAGCAAGGTTGCTTCAAACACCTTCAAAATTACACTCCAATTAATATTTCTTCAAGTAACTAACTTTGGCACTTAAGCGCAAAGTACGTGACACTTAGGTGTGGGTGCTCTGGCGCTTAGGTGTCAATCCTGTGCGCTTAGGCGCCCCAGTTCATTTTTGTACCTTTCTCATTTTTGGTCCAAATTTTACCCTCTTTCACTCCTAGCATTTTCCATCCATTTGATTGTACATATAAGAAAAACACACAAATACCTTTCATTAAAGCGCAATATCTCAAAAATAGGTATAAAAATATGTACAAAAATACTATATATTTTAGGTGTATCAATCTCCCAAACCCTTAGCCCCTGACTAGGATGGCTAGGACCAACACATGGCGGATCCAAAATGGAGCATTTCCTTGGTCTCATGGCATCAAGTGGGTAATTTTGTGATTAGCCTCCTCATTGAACCTCAATTTTGCTCAAATACCCAATTTTTAACCTTTTGCCCTCAAATTTTTTCATAATTACCAAAATGCCCCTGAACCCTAATTTTGCCAAAATTGCTCAAATTCTCTTCCAAAAATCATCTCAAACCACTTCAAACTATTCAAATTGCCCAAAACATCACAAAATTCCCAAAATACCCCTCATGTCCAGAAAGATTCCCAAAACCTCCCAAATCACTCCAAACCTCCTCTAAAACAATCCTAACCACCCATTGGGCTCAATTCGACCAAATTGATCAATTTTGACCAAAATCCCAATTTTTCTCCTAAAGGCTAAGATTCCTCAAATTCATCCCAATTTCCACCAAATTCACTCCAACTTAACCCAATTTCAAACCCAAACTGAACATCAATTTGTCTATCCCAATCTACACCAATTTGAAGCCCAATTAAACAAAACTCCAAACCCTAATTTCAATTTTGGGCCAAAATCCCCAATTTGACCATACCTTTAAATTTCATTAAATTAAACCCCATAGCTAATCCAATTTCCACAATTTTGAATCCTAAACTCTTCATAACACTCCCCTTCATAACACTCCCCACCAATTTAAACCCTCAATTAGTTTATATACAAACTCAAACCTAACCAAAATCCAATTCAAATCAAAACCCCCAATTTTATCCGAAAATCTAAATTCGGCAAAATTAAACTCCATAACCTGTCAATTTTCACCCAATTGACTTCCCAATCATTCATGACAATATTCCACACCAAATTGAACTTTCAATTGACCTAAATCAAAACCTATCCAAAATCAAACCCAAATATGGGACTCTCTGAGATGGCTCAACCCCATTGACCAATTGCGTCGTTTATCCCTCCACATAAGTGTCTTCACAACCACCTTGGCTTGCCCTGATGGCAGCCATGACTCCCTCTGTAAGTTGAGAACCCCTCACGATCAAAAGAAGATGATCTAATTCCTTGGGGAAACTCTTTCAAATCTCACCAGAACTTCTCTCAACTCTCTTGAGTTCAACCCCATTGTCCTGAACCATCCATAACCACTGTCTTGCTAGAATTTTGAGCTCAACATCTAGAAAATTTTCTGTCACTCCACCAAACCCTCTCAAACTTCAAATTAACTTGCTCCTGAGCTTGACCAGAGCACCAGGAGAAGTTCCCCACTGAAGGCCCAATCCTTTGAGCCCTCTTCACCAGACTTTGACCAAAGCCGCACCACCCTCTGATAGAACTCCTACCTAGACCCCATACCATAGGAAGGTGATGCTTCGAGCATGTTCGTGGGACTACAGAGAAGCTTCTGCAAGCATCTAATTGAGGTTGCACCTGTTGGACAAAGTTATAACTCCAAATCCCTAACTTTTGGCTTAGCTTCATCGATTATGAAGTGAACTTGTTTTCCATACACATCTAGTCTTAGAGATAGGTTTACGTTGACTAGATGAAGCTATAGGAACAAACCCCATGTGATTTGGTTGAGTATCGGGAAGATATTAGGTTTAGAAGTTGGAAAATTCTCGAGTTAGGTTAGTTGGGGATGATGAACAGGAACCGTCCGATCGCGCACGTATCGGATGGATGGCTTGGATCGCTTTAGATGAAGGATCTGTTCATGAACCGCGGGCCTCGTGGCAAACTGAGATGTACAACACAACAAATCAGAAGTCATTATGTGCACTTTCGGAGCTACTGAGGTTGAGTTGGCTGTCGCGTGGATAAGTAGATATTTAAGGCATTTTTTTATTTAATTAAATGCTGAAACTGTTAAAAATCATAACTTGGTGTAGAAAAATCATAAAAATAAAATAAAAATAACTTGTTGCTCAGTGAATAAAGGAAAAAATTATGAAATAAAAATAAAAATTATTTATCATGATTTTAATTTTAATTTATTAAATACTCTAGAGTTTGTTTTAATTATATTTAATTAAATACTAATCACCATGACTTGAAATTTGGAGGATTTGTTCATCATGTGATTAGGAGTGTTTTCAAATTTTTTTAAAGTCAAGGAACTCCCCTAACTACAAAAGCCCTAATTTTCAAGGCTAGTTGCCTAATTTTTCTTAAAATAATTCTAAAAATTAAAATATAAATAAAAAAATATGAGACTTATTTTCATAGTTTTACTGTGATCAGAAGACTCGAGGTAAAATGTAAGATATGTCTAAATAATTAAGTGTATTATACCATCTAATTAAGTCATTAAAACCAATAAAAACTAAAGAAAAAAAATATAATTCAATAAATCACCAAATTTAATACATAGTGAAGATAATGAACCTATTAAGCCTCTGTAAGAATATAAAATCAATTTGAAATTTATTTCATATCAAAACCTATTTTTCAAGGTAAATGGGATTTTTGCACTAAAATAATTATAATAAATATAATATATTTAAGAAAATTATAAAAAATGGTTTGGAGTGATCCTTGTGACTAGGGGCACTCAAGAAAAATAAATTAGTGTTAAAATAAATAGTTTACTTTTTAGCTAATTTTCAATTTAAAAATAACTCAAAATAATTAAAAATCACAAAAATATTAAAACACACCAAAATGTCATAGATTATTTTATGATCACTTAGGACCACTTAAAAAAAATTTCGTAATTTTATTGATAAAGTTATGTATTTTTAAATGCTAAAAATGGATTTTTCTTAATTTTTCATTAAAATAAATAAAATAAAAATTATAAAAAGAAAAAGTTTATTTCTCTAAGTTTTTTAAACTCAGGGGGACTAAACAAAAACATAAAAAGTAATATTTGAAATTAAATTTTTTTTTCCTATTTAATCTAAAATCAATAAATAAATATAATAATTAAAATATAACTAAAAAATTCATGAAATTTTGGCATAGGATAACCTCCAATAACTTTTCCAAGGACAGAAACTTTACTTTGATTAATTAAATGAATTAACATTGAAAATCCTTAATTTTGAACAAAAATAATTATAAAAATTAAATAAAAATAAAAAATTCTAATTTTACTTCTGATATTTTAATTGACCCATGAATGAGGTATGAAGAAAATTTCAAAATCGTTTGAGTTGAATTTAATGATTTATGAAGTGGAAAGCCCTAAGGGCAAAATGGTAATTATAGGATTTTGATGCCCTAATTAAATTTTAGGTTAAGTCAAAGGGTAAATGTGTAATATTGATCATAATGAACTCTTTTGAATATTTGAAACATTAGGGTTAAGAGATAGAAACCAACTTGTCATCTTTCTATAATAAGGGTAAAATTGTAATTTTCCTAAATTATTGTTACTTGGAAATTAACCGAGTTGGATGATCCTAAGGTAGTTGGGTAAATGGGTAAAATTGATCATAATGAACACTTTTGGATATTTAAAACCCATTAATTGATGAATAGCCTTTTAATTAGTATTAAGTACCTCTAATTCAACATTTTGTTTATTACAAATATATCCTGAAAATTTAACTTAAGGGCTTAGTATTGAATTAGGCTTGATTTAAATTTCCTTGATGAGGTTTAGAAAAGAGAAACATAATTAATCATGAATACCTTTGAAATACTACGAGCCCGACTTTAATTGTGAGTCTAAGATCCTTAATGATTTAAGCTTACCCCTAGGAGGCATCCATTTACATGACTCTTAAATTTAACTAAGTACCCTGCTCATGGGATAATTAAAACATCAAGGTTCATTGAATGTCTAAGTACCTTGCTCATGGGATAATTAAAACATCAAGGTTCATTGAGCACATGATAAATTAATTTACTGAATCTAAATTTAACTTCGTATGATCAATCAAACAACATAATAAATTCAAATGAACTCAAAATAGTTCAAGAGATTTTAAAAGTTATTTAAGGTTATGCCCCGAATATTTTTATGATCTTTTGGATATTCTGAATGACAATTGAACTTATTATTCTTTTTTTAAAAAATCATCCATTAATGCTTTTACGAATCCACCAAGTTATGCCTCGGGACCCGATAATTCATCTAAATCAATAGAAGTGCCCTACACTACTTATCCTATATTAATTTACCCAATGCTCGTGGATTTGAGTCTTCTCTAAGGTATTTATATCCTTGTAAGAAATTAGGGATATTTGTTTTTTCCACATATGGATCATCGGGCTTGTGTAAGTCGGAGGTCTAGGTGGCTAAGGTGATGACGATAATGCTAATTTGAGCTAAACGAGGGATAAGACATGGGATTTATAATAGTATCTCTGATCTCAAAGAACTCACTAAAGGAGAGGATAAGAACTGATGATACTATTCGTCCTTGATGAGATTATTGCACATGATACTCTTAGGTTGCTTGTAGTTCTAGCTCGATCAAAGTAATTAACTGATGGACTACACTACTTTGTAAAGTATTTATAAAAATGAAATTTCTTTTGCCTTTTAAAATAAATTCTACATGCATAAAAATTAAATTAAAAATGAAAGTTTATAAAGGTCCACGATTAATCACTTAGACCGAGGTTAGGACTGCCCTCCGTAGATTATCGGGTTGGTAGCTCTCATTCAAAATTGGGAAGCACGCAGCCCAGCTTTGTGCCTCCACTTTACCAATTTCTTACACTTAGTTTTGATCTTCTATATGTAACTACGGGTTTTGTTTTACTTACTCGTGCTTTCTTATGACTTGTTTTCAGTCTTTTCCGGTACCGGATGTTCCTGTTTACCTTCCTGCAATTTATTTAAAGTTTCTGCAAATATATTACGTTTTATGATGCTAACCATGCAGCGATAGCATAGGACCAGGTACACATTTACATTTTATGTATTGCAATTTTACTTATTCACCTTACAGTATTTTCTTACGTGCATTTATTTACTTTATCTGTAAAACTAAACCAAAACAAAAATACACAAAAGACACATTTTTAAAATTAAATTTACATTTTTAAAACAAAAAACAACATAATACATTCTTTTGAATTTACGGGAGTTCCTCGGATGAGGTAACATATGGTTGCTAACGAGATTTCCCCGGTTTAAATGAGTTTAACAACTCTTTTAAACTAAGTAAATTCAAAAGAAAATAGTGGTACCGGAATGAGGGAACCGTGAGATCCTAACCGACGTCGCTATAATCAACTTTAACCCCTCTAAAAGACACTTGAACAACAACAACAACAACAAAACTTATCACTTAGACTGCAAAACTAAAGTTCTTACCTGGAGCTGTAACTTCGATGAAGAGCCTAAAGCTAACTCTGCGAGCAGCATGACAAGAACGTATAGAAGAAAAACTTCGACAAAGAAAATAGGTCTACAACGACAAATCTTTTTCCTTAGAATTAAATAACAAGCCATAAGACTTTGAGGTAACTCAAATATGAGATAAATCCTCAACTTATCTTTAGGCATTTGGACAACCATGTTGTGCAACACACGCCCTAACTCGTTTTAGGCTCTGAGGTTATCATTTGTTACGACATAAACTCTCTTATCTTCCAGGTTATTTGTATGACCGTGTCATGCAAGTGTAAGCCCTGAATAATAATAATTGGTAGGATGAAACATCTAATATTTTTTCCTCAAAATTGAAGCCAAACCATATGATAGCTTAAGAAGTCACCGAGGGTCTCTTTAAGATCCGTGGCATCCCGTAGTTTTCTCCTTTTGAATTCCGAAAATAACTATTCCCATTTGAATTTTCCATGTCTGGCCTTGAAAACCTAAAATTTGAGATTCTTGAAGACAATATATTTCGATTTAAATCGAGAGTTTTCTTAAGCAATTTTGATTGTTTAAGATGTAATTAACTATAAGGGCTTGCCTTTATAGTAAACTTTGGAACCCAGCTTTATATAAACTTTGTCTAATCTTTTATATTACAAAGAAAAATTTGTCGGTAAACATAAATGTTTTGCAGACTAAAACGGATGTCATTAATTATTTAGTTTACTTAATCGAGTCTTACTATCAAGTAATGTGTCTGTTCCTCGGTGTACGTATGTCACTTGTGGTGTTGTACTCGTTTAATTAAACTTTTAAATATACGAGATTGGCTCGGTCTTGTATTTTTCAAAATTAAAACACTACTTTCCAAAATTATATATATATATATATATATAATTAAAATATCTTTTTTTCCATGTTGACGATCGACATCTGAACGGTCGGCCGATAGCTTAGACGACCATAAGTCTTGATGACGAGTAGCCTGGATGTGCCTGAAAATAGCCAAGCCATGAGCTCACTTATATAAAATACCCAAAATTATCTGTACAACCCTCATCAAAGCAGAGTTAGAGATATAATTTTAATTTGTTGCACTCTCTCTTTTATAAACAGAAAGGTCTTTTCATGTAAGAGAGACTTTTGGGTCTTCCCCTTCCCCTTCGCCTTCCCCTCTGCATAAAGAATATTCGATTATATAAAAAGGGTCACAAGGCTCAAGAATATCCCTGTTTGCCCTAATGGGCAAGTCTCAGCGAACTTCTCTCTCCCTCTCTTCCTCTCCTTTCTAACGCTCTAATCACTTAAGATGTGATTCAATGCCAAATTGTGGATTCAACATACATTAAGGATATATCAGACTTTAGCCCCCAATATTTATTTTGTTTCTTTGGAAAAGTGGACGGCAATGCTTGTTTTATCCTTTTGTCGCCTCCATTCTATGACGAAAGTAAATTCATTTGGAGATAGTGATCCGAATGGAATCGAATCAACCAAGACTGCTTAATGTATCTATTAACTTATTTCAGTTTAACAATGAGTGCTTCTTTTTATCTGTCCACTACCTTAATCTTCCTTTCATTTGTTATTTTATTACGTAGTATTACTTTATGGGATTCTGTCTTAGTTTGCAAGATCCAGCGACATTGTTGTTATGGAACTTCTGTCATCTTTCTTCTTGTCTTCTCTCAATGCATTGCGTTTCAACCATTCATAAAAACTTGTCTATTTGCTCTTTTTGCTTTTCTGTGATCTTGACCTGCAAAGCCTTTGGTCTGGAGCTTTTTAGCTTTAGACTTTTATGTGACCACCTGAAGAAGTTAAATTTATGTGCATCCCAAGATGTTAAGAAATAGATTAAGTTTCAAAATAGTTTTTTGATTATTTGTGTATGGAAAATTTAGTACTAAAATTTTACCATTTTTATTTCTAATTTAGTCCCTTGACAATACAAAATTGATCTGAAATAACTCCCGATGAATTAACTTAGGATTTTTTGTGTACATTCGGGCGATTAAATTGATCTAACGTCACAATTTTCATGTGACGGGTTATTTTGGATGAATTTTGTATAATAGATGATTAAATTTGAGAAATGTGATACTCTTAGATAAAATTGGCTACACATAAATAGCCGCGGAGCTATTTTTAGATTTAATTTTCATGAAATATAATCTTTGTAAAATAACAAAATGATATAAGAATAAAAGAAAAAAAATAATGAATCGATGGGAGATTTTGTTCTAACGACAGACAAGATTTAGAGAGAGTCATCTTAGATGATTTGATCACATTAAACATTGAAGACAATTTGATGATCTCGCCAGGAGATCATCAAATGCTACTCATATAACACAACTCAATACATAAGATTAATGAATAATTTATAAAGGAGACCCTAAAAAGTTGGTATATTAATACTAATGCTAATGATCAGGATAATAAGCGCTATATTGACTGATGCTTCTTTCTTCCAATCAAGCAATTTTTAGCATTTCAGTCACTAACAGTGAGCTCAAGCTAGCATTTGCATTGATAAAACATGGAAAAATTTCCCTTCCAATTCCATTTGGTGGGCAACAAATGCAAAAGTTCAGAACACTGTTTGTTGGTCATAATTTCTATTCTTTTGTCCTAATCTTCTTATTTTTTCTTAGAGCAAACTGCTTAGGAATAGTAGGGAAAAGCTTCTCTTTTTTTATTCCTTCATAAAAGTGGCACAGCTTGCCATTACAACAAAATGGTAAAACAATGGATTAAAAAACAGCTAAAATTTCAAACCTCAATACTATTATAACATGTATTGTCTGTTTCCTTTATTGAAATTACTTTATATTAAAAATATTTCATGGTTCTTTGTGATTGGAAGTCTTCTTCGCTTCACCTTATTTATAATACTTTTGTTGACTCACTCCATGATTCTTCTGCTTCCTTTGCCAGTTCCTATTATGCGGCTGTGTTCATTAGTGCTTTGGCGTTTGTAGCCATGATGTTCATTATGAAATTTAAATTATGTAATTTAAATTGTGAAATACATATTTTTCATGAAGGGCATTTTTTTTTTCTTCAAGAAAGGTCGGAGGCTATTATATGAGTCCCGATCATCCTCATGCGCCAAAGAATTCAAGTACCGCACTCTACACTCGGGGGGAAACGAATCCCAAACTAGAGAGGAACTACAACTGACAAGCAGATGCGCGACTAACAGATTACATAGGAATTAAGTGACGTGTATGTAGATCTTCCAAAAATACTTCATGGTGCTGTTTAATTGTAACTATTGTTGGTTTGACCTTGTTTACGATACTTTTGTTAACTTACTCTTTTTTTTCCATTCGTTCGCCACTTCTACTCTGTGGCAGTGTTCAGTTGTGCACTGTAGCCATGGTGATCATTGTGGTTGCCACTTGTCAATTCTCCCTCTCACCCCCTTTCTCTCTCTAAACCAACTATACCACTTTGGCAGGTTAATTGTCCGGTTTGAATTTGATATTAAATGAAATTAGATAGTTAATGCTTTGTTCATCCATTTATATGGTGAAAAGAACTAGGAGTTTGTTTGACGCAGCTATAACTTATTAAATAATCTGTTAGTATGCTGATTAAACATAATCTGCTGACAATCTAGGTAGGTAACTATTACAATTTTGATTTTTATGAAAAAACCAAATCGTAGTCAGAAAGCTAAGCTGCTACCGCACCTACATATATGCGGTATAAAAATGCTATTTTCAACATTTTAAAAACGCACAAACTACCAAAACACAATGTACCCTAAATATCTGAATGCGATTGAAGTTAACCGAAACTGCTTCATGCACCTACTAACTAATTGTTATGCACTCATGAGTGCTTTTTTTTCTGTCCACTAACTTGACTTTTTTCCTATTGTTATGTAAGAGAAAAAAAAAAGAAAAAAAAAAAAAAAATTGTGGTGGGTGCTTGCGTGGATGGATTCTGCATCACTTCGCAGAATCCGATAGCAACGACTTGTATTGGATTTTGATTGGTTTTGCATGGTTTGTGACCCCTTCGTTTTTTACCTGTCTTCTGGTTCTTAATTTAAATGGAGCCAATTGGCTCTAAACTTCAGGGCTTGATATTTACATTTAAACCATTGTAGATTTTTTATTTATGTCAAATGTTTTTTTTTTATATATGTATACGAAATTAGGAGTTTGTTTGTCGCAGCTGTAGTTTATTAAATAATCTGTTAGTAAGCTGATTAAACATAATCTGCTGATAATCTAGGTAGGTAACTATTACAATTTTTATTTTTATGAAAAAACCAAATCGTAGTCAGAAAGCTAAGCTGATACCGCACCTAGATATATGCGGTATAAAAATGTTATTTTCAACATTTTGAAAACGCACAAACTACCAAAACACAATGTACCCTAAACATCTGAATGCGATTGAAGTTAACCGAAACTGCTTCATGCACCTACTAACTTGGGGTGTAAACGAACCGAACACGAACGAACAAAGCTTGTGTT
The DNA here is from genome assembly GCF_001263595.1 of Phalaenopsis equestris. Lineage (NCBI taxonomy): Eukaryota > Viridiplantae > Streptophyta > Magnoliopsida > Asparagales > Orchidaceae > Phalaenopsis > Phalaenopsis equestris. The sequence continues at coordinate 124,519 of NW_018164570.1, forward strand.
CGTGTTCGGTTCGTTTAAAATTTAGTTTGTTTGAAATAAGCTCGTGTTCGTTTCTTAACGAACGAGCCGAACACGAACCGAACACGAGCTGTTCGCGAACGACGAGCCAGTTTGACATCCCTAATATTAATATATAAAAATAATATTATATATTAATTATATAACTTATATTATATAAATATACAATATCTATATTAGTATATTACTACTATAGTATATTAATATATTATTATTATTATTTTATTATATATTATAATTTATAAAATTTAATGTTTTAAAATATAATAAATTTTTTATATATAATTATTTTATATTATTTTATATTTCAAACAATAAC
>NW_018164570.1:125068-132733 GCF_001263595.1 Phalaenopsis equestris
TATATCTCTCTCACGTGTGTTAAGAAAATATATATATAAAAATATATATATATATATATATATATATTTAAATTTGTAATAGAAGTAAGAGCACGTTGGCATGTAAATAATTGCAATTTTGTCGAATGAAGAATAACAAACTAGTAAAAATATTATGTATGTTTTATTGTTTATAGAGTACAAATTAATGAAGTTCAATTGTCACAAAGAAAGATTAGTCTTTTATATATATATATATATATATATATATAGACAATCACACACACAACAAACATATGGTGCTTGCTCCATTAAAATATAATGGAAATTATCTTTCTTGTTTTTTTCAATTTTTCCCATAAGTTAAAATGTCAATTATCAAGGCTTTTTGTATTTTTAAAATAATAATGTTGTTTTTAGTGCTATTTTAATGGATTATAGAATCTCATATATCATTATATTTGATGTGTAATTAAGTATTTTTTATAATCATGCACGAACCTCACTACATTTTGAGCAAGAAATGTTTTTAATTCGTATTAAAAATCATCTCGCCCCGATTTTAACAAATTTAAGCATCTCAACAATACAAGACTAATGAACCGAAAGTGATTCAACCCAAATTCTATCAAGCCCAGCTCAAACATTTGAAGTACAATTGAGAATTTTGGAACATTAATTGATGGACTAATCAGACTTCAAATTTTGCATGCTTATAGTCAAGTTAAGAGGTTTAAGGAGAGAAATATAACATGTCCATTAAATGTTGAAAATATGACCTATGATCAAGGAAATCAACTATTGATGAGATATTTTGAGATTTTGCTAAATTTACTGAAATGCCTTCTTAAAAACAATAAATAGGCAACTATTCTTTATTAACGAGAGGAGGAGAATAGATGAGTAAGCTAAATAACTACTAAAGCTTAACTCTTAAAGTAGTAGTGGTTGTTGTCAATCACCTAACATCTCTATCAACCACCAAAGGTTGTTATTGATCATTAGAGGTCATTTTCAAGCATAATAGATAACTAACTAACACGATAGTTGTCACTGTCCACCATCAACTGTAAACCCCTACCAACAATTGTCACACCCAACTATAAATATTGTACCCTTCCAATCACAGTTGTTGTAGCCCAACTATGGCTTTTGTAGCCAAATATGAATATTGTAGGTACAAACAATACCTTTTGTAGCTAACTACAATTGTTATAGCCACCAACTATGGCTTCAGTAGCTAACTATAATTGTTATATCCCCTATCTATGACTTTATAGATCTACTACAATTATTATAACCAACAACTTTTGAGATCTTTAAAACACTTGAAATTTAGAAACATGAACTATGATTAATGGAATTAATGTAGACTGCCTAATTGAGTGTTTTGAGATTCTAATTAAATTTTATGAATTTTCTTTCTTAAAAGTTGTAAATAGGCTCTTATTCCTTATTGGAATGAAGGTAGAGAAGAGAAATATAAGATTAAAACTTATCTCTTGAAGTCTTGGTGAATATCATCTTTTTCCTATGATCGCAACCGACCATTGAAGATCATTATCTACCACTAGAGGTCATCGTTAAGCATTAAGGATTACGGGGATAAAATGAAGCTTAGCTATGTTCTATCCGTTCCAATAGATAGTAAGATGTGTCCATTCTAATAGCAGTCTATTGAGCTCTAAATCCTTGATGAACTCCAACAAGGCACTCAGGGAAAATTGGTACTCAAAAAAAGGTGGGCAAAAGATTCCTCAACAGCCTTGAATAACCAGCACCTAAAGGGGCCTCTTAACCCTTTTAATTCGAGAATATCATATGTGGGCAATAGCTTATGAAAAATTCTCCAATACAGAAAAGACATGGAGGGTGTGAGGAATTTTTTCCACACACAAACCCCCTAGGGGACAGGTTCCCAGTGATAGAGTTTAGAGTACATTGATTTGGCTAGGCTTTGAGTTTGATTGGCTAACATAACAATTCTATCTTAATGGGTCCTATCAAATAGTAGCCTAGAAATGGATTCAATAGAGTTATTATCTAACAGAGAATTCGGACTTTCAGTAAACCGCTGGTGTCCAAATTCAAAAATTCAGTAAACCACTGACCCCCCTCCCAACAATCAACCACCTTGAGATTGGTGTTGAAATTATCAAATTTTGGCTGTAAGATGTCCCCGGGACACCACTTATCCAGCCAAAAATGAAGATTGCCACTGCTCAGGTCCCACAAAAAGAGTTGTTCAGCTTGCTCCCTGACATTCAGTACCCTGACCCAGACTTTGGAGTCTCCAAGTGTCCTGAAAATTATGTTGGGATGGAGGCCCTTATAATATTTGACCGGCATAAATTTAGCCCAGAGAGAGTCCTGTTGTCTGAATTTGATCCAAAGTTTACAAAGGTTGATGTGTTGGAACTGTTTTAATCCTTTGAAACCAAGGCCATCGGCCATGATAGGTCTAACTGCTTTCTGCCAACTAGTCCAGTGAAGTTGTTTCCTTTGCCCAGACCATAAGAACCTATTAAAGCATCTCTCCAAGTAAATCTGTGTACTCTTTTTTTATACCAGTCATTTGAAGAATATAAGTTGGGAAGGTGGTTAATATGCTCTTTAAAGAGTGATTCTAGAAAAAAAAGAGTTGGTCTAGCACTTAAGTTATGTATCAATTTTGCCAATAAATTCATCAAAGTGTACATGCTTGGCTCTACCTCTGATAAGAGGGACTCCTAAATATTTAAAATAGATAGAAGTGGGTGTGATACTAGTGTAGTTAGTGATCCATTGTTTGATGTTGGAGTTGGTTCTACTGTAAAAAAATAGATTACATTTCTCTGAATTGAATGTCATTTTAGAATTTGTTGGAAGAGTATGAGACTGTTGAATTTATTGACAAAATTTTTATTGGCCCTGGAGAACAGGATTGTGCCATCAGCTTAGATGAGGCAACTGACAAGCAGGACTTGTGGTGGTACCTTGAATATGAATTGTAGATGATAGAGCTATCTAGAAGTCTGGATAAGTATTCAAGGGCAAGGATGATGATGGTTAGAGAGAGGGGTCCCTTTGCTTTAAGCCCCTTGTGGCAGTGAAGAAACCATGAGTCCTCCCATTGATGAGTATTGAATGGAAATTGCCTTGCAACCACCTGAAGATCAGATTACAAAATTCAGTGGTAAATCCCCAAGCCCTCAATGTTTCCAGGATAAAAGCCCAATTTATGGTGTCATGAGCCTTTCTCAAAATCAAGTTTGTAGATTAAGTTCCACCCTCTACAAGGTTTTTTAATATCAGTGAGTAGCTCTTGTGCTAATAAAACATTATCAATTGTACTTCTTCCTTTAACAAGTGTTGCTTCATTAGTTCTAATTAAGTAAACTATATGAGGTTGTAGCCTGCCCACAAGGATCTTGCTAATTATTTTGCTTACAACATTGGTGAGGCTAATAGGCCTGAAGTGGCTCTAATGGGCTTTCTCAGTTGTTTTAGGGATGAGCACAATGTTCAAAGAGAAGAAATAATTGGGGAGATCATGCCCCAGGAAAAAAATATTGTATAGCCTTGAATACATCACCATTAATAATCATTCAGGTTTTCTTGTAAAATTTTGATGAGAATCCATCATGACCAGTAGTCCTACCACTGTTAATAGTATTTAAAGCATTCCAGATTTCCTCCTCAAAAGTAATTTCAACAAGTTTCTACTCTTTAACATAAGAAGGGTTATCCTGGAACAGATCAAGATAAATTTGAGTTCTGGCAAAAGTAGGATTGGTCGGCAATTGTTGGAAAAAAGTTATAGCATCCTCAGCAATATCAGTGGCATCATGTAACCCTCTCCCATGAGAGTTTTGGATAATATGGATAACAATGCATTTCCTTCTATACTTAATTCAGGCATAGTAATATCTAGTATTTCTGTCCCCATTAAAAAATCTGCTAAGTGAGGCCTTCTGTATGAGAAAACTGTCATGCCAGGCACTAGAAGTAAGGAGCTTCTCATTAGCTTCCACGAGGGAGGCTTCATCTACAAAGCCAAGAACTGCAACCCTTTCCATAGCCACCAAGTCCTTCTCAGCTTGATCAAGCATGCGAAAAACATCCCCAAAGGTAGATAAATTCCAATGGTTGAGAGCTTTACTAACTTTCTTCTATAATTGCAACCATTTCTCTTCTCTATTATTCATAATTATGTAAAGAAAATTTGAATTGTTTCATAACATGTACTAAAACTTTAAAGAGATGACAATGAAGTCAAATAAATCTTCAAATTTTAATTTTTTTTGTTGCTTCCAAAGTAGCAATCATGGCTTTTGTTAAAAAGACTCCAATGGTTTCCAATATTTACATACAATCCATAGCTACTCGCTAGATAAGGATGTAACTATAACTTCAAAATGGCATTAATGGTCTAAATATACTGAAACATTACCTTTGATTAGAATCCATATGATAGTTGTTATATACCAATTAAGTACATTTGATCCCAAGAGGATTTGATTCGATCTTATTTATACATGTTAACATAATCGACTAACACTAATAAATAATCTTAAATATGACATAAATTCTTGGTGGATTTTTTTAGTTTCTTTCATACATGTCAATATCATCGAGTAAAACTTTGACAAATAACATTGAATAGATCTAATATCCTTAGTGCATTTCCTTTGACCTCTTTCAGACAAGTTAATTTTTTTTAGTAACTCTTCAATAAATGATCTTGGATATGTCTAACATCCTTAATGGATTTTATTCAACCTTTCATATAGGTTCATACTGTCAGACAAAACTCCAACAAACAACCTTTGATAGGTCTTACATACTTGATAAATTTTGTTAAATCTCTTCTATACAAGTCAATGTCATCGAGAGCAGACCAAAAATAATCTTAATATGTTAATTTTCTTTGCTTAATTATTTCGGACCTATTCCATATAAGTTATAGTCATCAAGTAACACCACAACAAGCATCCTCATATAGGTATAACATTTTTGGTTAGTTTTTTTTACCTATTCTATATAAGTTAATGCCATCAAGAAATACTCTAACAAATAACCTCAGATAGGTTAAATATCTCTAGTGAATTCTTTGTTACATATTATATAAATTTTAATATTATATAATTATGAAGAGGTAAAACATCCTAGATCGATTTTGTATGTCATTTTATACATAGGTTAATGTAATCAAGTAATACTCCAACAAACAATCTCAAATTGTCAACATTCTTATTATATTTTTCATTATAATTTATATATTATACAAATACCCTCAAATATGTCAAATATTCTTAATAATCTTTTGACCTATTTCATATAGATTAGGACCATGGAATAACACTCTGATAAATAACAATAGAGAGGTCCAAACATTATTGATGAATTTGTTTTGACATCTTTATTCCATATTTGGTGTTATTTCTTCTGTGATATACTTTAAGAAAAAGTTTTCTATCCCTAGTAGACGTAGCATTATATTTGGAATTTGTAGCATGATCATGCTGCCCTAGATAAGCTCAATTATATCCATTGGTGACACTTAAAATGCAAAATTTTGACATCTGAGATAAAAACATACCCCAATAAGCCTCTCTAATTAAATACCTTGTAAGATCCCATTATCTATAGAACATCCCTCATGGATAATGCAACTTGTGTCATTACTCTCTGATGAGCACAGAGTGGAGTATATAATACTTTTCTGTTAAAACTAAGGCATATTTTCTTAGAGCCAAACAAATATGCTTAGAGTCAACCCAAAATGATTATGCACTCCTTGAAGACATCATCCAATATACTCTTTCTTGAGCATGACTGTAATCATATTAAAAAAGGTCTATTTCAACATATGCCCTTAAATTTAGGTAACACAAAATATTTTTGACACCTTAATTTGGGCTTATTCAATCTTAATGTGATGTAGGTGACCCAACCTGCAATTAAATAGATATTTATGTTCCTAAATATTGCCAAAATGTTGACCCAATTTATATTTAACGGCCAGTGAGAACAAATGTAATATTATACAATTTAGATTAATAGTTTTCTCACTAGGATACTATACAAGTATATGTATTGTCTCAAGTAATATAGAGTTATTTTAAGAACCCAAGTATCAATCCCACATTGAAATTAAAGGAAAGAGAAAAAATTAGAAACTTTAAGAATTAAAAACCTTTACTTAAGACTGCAAAAAATATTTGAAGTTGTTTATGCAATGAAATAAAGTTTACAAATTCCAACAAATGCAAGTTAAAAGTAAATGCAAAGTTTTATAAAAATCAAGATATATATAAAAAGAAACTTTCACCCTGCAAATAATTCATAATCAGTGTAAGATTTCAAACGTTTAGAGGTTTAACTGTGGTATTGTGACAAATAGAAGCATACTTATTCTTTACCTCTTCCAACATAAAGATAATTGGCTAATCTATGGGTAACTTACAGCATTGTCCACCTATGGGGATTCACCTTGGGCTTCAATGAATCACCTAATCAGCCCAACCAAAGATTGGGGATTTAAGATCAACCTATGAAACCCTAAGTGAATATAAAATTGGTGTTCTAGGTGGGGTTTGAACTTCTAAGTGGGTGTTGGTTCCATCTCTACCCATCTAATAAATTTAATAAATCCTAAGGCTAGATTCAAGGTTCTTTGGAAGGAATAGACCTCATAAAGGAGAGGTCATCACTCCTACATTGCGACTTGAATGTAGATGTATGTGTAGGCAACTTCATATAATTCTTGTTTAGAACTATGGGTAGGGTATTGTTAGGAATTTTTTGTACACAACTATTATTCTTTGGTATGTGTTAGTTGTTGTACACTTTTTGTAACATTTTATGTTCTATACTAAGTTTGAGTTTGTGCATTAGCATACTTGGGTAGATTTTCAATGCAAAGCATTGTATCTAATAAGGAGGAGATTAATGATTTAAATTAATGAATTCCTTGAAGGTGTTGCTTAGTTCTTGTCGGCACTATTTTTGGTGTGGGGTTTGCCAGTAAGAAGCTGTCGGTCATCGGAATTGAAATTCCGTTGCCCGCTTCGGAAGGACGTTTTTTTTTAAAAAAATTTTATTTTTGAAAAAGATGAAGTCAAACTGACCCCATAATTTTCATAGTTTAGATGAAAGAGGATTTTACCTCAAATCATGTATCTATCCCGAAGGATGAACACAAGAATTGAGGGTGAGGCTTCGATCAAATAAACTAGAGAAAGTTATGACATCCGTTTGGTCTGCGAAACCAATATATTGGCCGACAAATTCCCCTATTTAATATAAGGAATTAAATAGGGTTTATATTATGCTGGGTTCGGGAAAAGCTTCTTATAAGGGCAAGCCCCTATAGTTAATTACATCTTAGATAACTGAAGTTACCTAAGAATACTCTCGATAAAAATCAAGAAAAATTATCTTCAAGGAGTTCAAATGGTAAGGATATTTCAAAGATATCAGACTAAGAAGTGTGAAAGGGGATTGGTTCAAATTTTGGAACATTTTGTTTTGGAGTCCAAAGGAGGAAACACTAGAGGATGTCACGGATTCGAAGGAAAACTTCGGTGACTTCCTAAGCTATCCTATTATTTGGCTTCAATTTAGGAGAAATCATTTAGATGTTTCATACTGCAATTTTTATTTATTAGGATTTACATTTGTGTGAAGCAATCAACACAAATA
>NW_018164570.1:138879-144201 GCF_001263595.1 Phalaenopsis equestris
GTTTTGATCAATTTTGGGTATTTTGGCAAAATTTAGGAATTTTGGCCACATTTGGGTCCCAAGGGCAGTTAGGTAATTTGGAGGTGCCTAGGGGCAAAATACCAAGTTAAGCATTTCAGATAGAATTGGATAGATATCCATTCTAAATGAACCATGGATCAATGAAATCCTCATTTTGGGTCCTTATGGATTGGTTTTAGCTAGAATATTGTGAGGATATTGTGTATCCTAACTCCAAACCAACACCCAGGGTCAATCCTAAGGCCAAGTAATCCTATATGAACTCCTCTTGAATCCTCTCACAATGATCTTACCTATTAAATGCTAGAAGTTAAGATCAATATGTGAAACTTCAAGTTGAGTAAAGAGAAAGGCTTTGAATTTCTAATGGTGGGGTACCTCTTCTAATTTTCTAAGACTAGTCAATAGGAAAGTCCTATGGCTAGACCTAGGCTACTAAAGAAGTTTTCTAGACCTCAACCAAAAGTGAGGTCAACAGTTCTCCTCTGAGCCGATATGGCCTTTTATACGTTACAAGAGATAGCCTTTGCTAATCTCTATTTTACAAGCATTTGTTGAAAATTTTCATATGTTCTTTCAGTCCCTTAAGACAGTCTATACTGGAAATCCAGTAAGAGCATGAGTCCCAATACTTTGAGAAGGGATTGTGGGGAGAGGACCAAGGATTTTTTGGTCATGTCTTATGTCTTAATTCTAGATTATATATTTATTGATTTTACGATTGGGTATATATATGCGGAGCCTGCTTATAAATTTTCTTTTTTGAGATATGTTGTCAATCTAGTGACACCCAACTTATTATTTAACTCATATTCAAAATCATCTTGCCCCAATTTTAACAAATTTAAGCATCTAAATAGTACAAGACTAATGAATTGAAAGTGATTCAATCCAAATTCTATCAAGCCAAGATCAAACATCTGAAGTCCAATTGAAAATTTTGGAACATTACTTTCAAGACTAATCCGACTTCAAGTTTTGCATGCTTATAGTCAAATCAATCAAATTGACGAGAGAAATGTAACAAGCCCATTAAATGTTGAAAACATGACCTATGATCAAGGAAATCAGTGTGTATTATTGATGAAATATTTTGAGATTTTAACTAAATTTACTGAAATGTCCATCTTAAAAACTATAAATAGGCCACTATTCTTTTACTATCTTAAAAGTTACAAATAGACTCTTATTCTTTACTAGAATGGAGGTAGAGAAGAGAAATGTAAGATTAAAACTTATCTCTTGAAGTCCTGGTGATTACCATCTTTTTCCCATGATCGCAACCGACCATTAAAGATTGTTATCTACCACTAGAGGTCATCGTTAAGCATTAGGGATAGTTGCCAAACATGAGAGGTTATCATAGACCATCAGTTGTTGTCGACCAATACTAGCAATTAAAACATATGAATGTTGTTTACAATTTTTTGTAGCCAATTATGAATTTCATATCAACCAAATATGGATATGGTAGCATCACTATGACTATGGTAGCCTCACTATGGCTGTTGTAGCCACATTATGACCATTATAGTTGGACAATAATTGTCATAGTTCTAATTAGCCTTATATGGTAATATGTTTTTAGGTTATATCAAATTAATTATGATTTTGATACATACATACATACATACATACATACATACATACATACATACATAAAATGCATACATACATACATATGATTTTGATACATACATACATGTTTTTAGGTACATACATACATACATACATACATACATACATACATAAATAAATTCACTGTTCGCCTAAATTAAGAAATATATGATTATAAGATTATATGTCACTGTTCACCTAAATTAAGAAATATATGATTATAAGATTATATGAAAATCATAACTAATTTGATATAACCTAAAAACATATTACCATATAAGGCTAATTAGAACTATCCAGAAAGGTAGAATTTCTATTAAACTTAAAATCAAGTTACAATTCTAAGATAGGGCACATTTAAAAGGTTCCTTTTCAACAAAAAAATGAGAGAAGGAGAGGGAATAGAAAAAACAACAACAATTTGAGACTCACTACCCTATTTAGTCAGCCAGTGTGTTAGTTTATTGCCCTCCCTATAAATGAATGATAAATGGATAAAAGTTTGAGCCCTCATAGAGTGAATCTATTTAATCAATTGTAAGATATCTCATGGGGAACTCCATGCCTTGGTGACTGCTTGCGAAAGAAAAGAAGAATTCATTTCCACTTATGGAGTAGCCCAATGGTTTAGAGTAGCTAACTTGATGGCCCAAAATACAACACCAACTTTAGCTTCCAATGCATCCAAAATAACTAAAGAGGAGTGAAAATAAAGTATACATTTCCCTCTATGATCCCTGAACACACTGTCAATCCAAGCACCATTGGTAGAGTAGCTGCCATCAGTATTAATTTTAATGATAAGATAAGCAGGTATGTTCCAACACACTTTAATGACAACAAAGCTAGGTGAACAGTTGGTTCTCACAAGACTTTAGATTCTAAGGAACTTCTTGTGCATAATCAGTTTGAGAAGGAATAACTTGCAGTTGGTTGCCACGTGCAATACAGTAGGAGACAGACCCACAAATTTAAATTGGTTTCTTGCCATCCATATGAACCAAGCAAGGATGAAGGGGATAAAACCAAGGTTAGCTAGGTTCCATTTGTTCCAATAGATAGTAAGATTTTTCCACTCTAACAGCAGTCTATTGAGCTCCAAATCCTTGATGAACTCCAAATAGACACTTTGGGAAAATCAGTACTCAAAGAAAAGGTGGGCAGAAGATTCCTCTGTAGCCTTGTAAAACTAGCACCTGGAGGGGCCTCTTAACCCTTGTAATTTGAGAATATCATCTCTGGGCAATATCTTATGAAAAATTCTCCAACACAAAAAATACATAGAGGGCATGAGAAATTTGTTCCACACACAAACACCCTAAGGGACAGGTTCCCAGTGATAGAGTTTAGAGTAGATTGATTTGGTTAGGCTATGAGTTTGATTGGCTAGCATAAAAATTATATCTTTATGGGTCTTATCAAATAGTAAACTTGAAATGGATTCAACAAAGTTATTATCTAACAGATAATTCAAAATTTCAATAAACCACTGGTCTTTGAATTCATAATTTCATTAAACCACTAGTCCCCCTCTGACACGCCTAAAAATTACATATTTTTTCATATATATTTTATGCTAAATTTTAATGATTTATAATGATATTGCACTTTAAAGGAAGGTATTTTGCATATTTTTTGTTTCAGGTACAAGAAATGGATTTTTGGATAAAATGAAGCAAAAATGGTGCAATTTGGAGTAAAAACTAGCAAGAAAGAAAATTCTGACTTGATACATTTTGATATGTATTTCTTTGCTTAATATACTTTGCATTTCTCACCAATTTTTTAATAAAATCACAATTTAAATAAATGTTTTTATGCTTGTTTTGTAGATACATCTGTTAGGAGCAAAAAACAACTGAAACGGGGCAAAACGGAACCAAATAGAACAAAATGGTGGAGCTACTATAGTGGTGCCTGAGGTGCCTGAGACAATATAAGACGGATTAAGACGGTTCGGGACAAATTTTCAATGGATTTTGAAGGCTCCAATTGGTTCAAATGCCTCATTGTGTGATTCAATGCATCTAGACACTTTGGAAGACTCTTTAATGAAGGGATATGTCTCTTGAATGAATGGACATGTCTTTTGGGATTAAAAAGGTGTGACTTTTAAGGTGTGACGGATTAAAAAGGTGTGACTTTTAAAGAGGATTTGGGAGGGAATTTTGAATTCCTTTAGAAAGGAGGCAGCCCCTAATTAAGAAGGAGAGGAGTCTAGGGCATGAGTGTGGTGTGAGAGTAAGAGGAAGGTTTTGGAGAAGAGAGGATTTTCTTCTAGGGTTGTTAAAAGAGAGGGAAGGTGAGAGATTTTTTTGAAAATTTTCATATGTACTCTTTTATTACCTTAAGAGAGTCTATACTGGAAAATTCAGTATGAGCATGAGTCCCAAGGCTTGGAGAAGTGATTGTGGGGAGAAGACCAAGGGTTATTTGGTCTTGTCTTATGTCTTAATTCTAGATTATATATTTATTGAGTACATTTAGGATTGGGTATATATATGCAGAGCCTGCTTATAAATTTCATTTTTTGAGATATGTTATCAATCCAGTGACACCCAACCTATTATTTATTCTATTATATTAAGTGTATTCCTTACTACTCTTTGCATATGTTTATTCATTATTATGTATGTGGTTTGTCTAGATGCAACCATGATTAAACATTTGAGATAAAAAATTTTTTCTATAAAAATTAATCTTAAAATAATTATCTTAATAATATTTATGATTAAAATATTCAGGATTTCAAAAAATATAAATTTAGTTCTTATCTTGATAGTCCTACATGGCCTTCGCGCTAGATTTAAAATAATGATAACTGCATGAGCTTATCCCTTTACATATTACATGTCGTGAAGAAAGTACTCTGGTTTTCATCCTGATTGACTTAACATACATTTCATATGATTAGACGATTATCTTGAATGAAGTTGGGTGTTCGAGGCATTCCATGTCCAAACATAATTAAAATTTTGTAAGGAAATGTTCTAGCATCGCACGGATCAGCGGAAGACTTTGTGAGAGAGATTTTCATCTTTCTTTTAAGAGAGAAAAAGGCTAAGTATTGTGTTCTTCATTATCTTATGATTTTATAAACACTTATATAGTGGATTTGCTTTAATTTAATGAAGTTTTTTGTTGTGTTTTCTTTGTGCTTTGTGATGTGTTTCTCCTACTCTTTCTTCTTTTTTGGAAATAGTGGCATGAGAAGATTATGCCATTATTTTCCTTTTACTTTTCTTTTGCAATGAGTAGGATTCATGTTTAGGATATTTGGATGCATGCTAAAAGAAGTTTTATTTATAAATTGTGATGGTTTTCCAACTCCGCTCTTAATTTACTTTTCGATCTGACTAATTGAATTGTTAAAATATATTGTGAAACATATGATCCGGGAAATTGAGTATGAGTTCTACAACAAAGTGAGAATTATATTTAAGTCCATGAAGGAGTACTTCATTCATGGGATTAAGTGCAAATAAATAGGAAAATATACTTTGTTGGGTGTAGAATTGGAGATTCCTAGGGTGACAGACTAAAAATCCTCAATTCGATCTTTGTGTTTAAAAACTAAAGTGAGAGTTAACCTTCAGGGGAAGGTGACCGACGACTTTATATATGCTTAAAAATATAAGTTAAAAATGGGCGTAATAAATATTCAATAATTATAAAGTCACACTT
>NW_018164570.1:144301-145260 GCF_001263595.1 Phalaenopsis equestris
GCAAACCCCACACCAAAAATAGTGCCGACATGTTTCAACAATGACTCCTCCTATCTTAGGAACACAATGAATTAGACTTACCCACGCACTATCTGAAATAGGATATATAATTCCAATGTCTAACCATTTCAAAATTTCCTTCTTAACTACTTGTTTCATCATCGAATTTAATCTCCTTTGTGGATCAACCATTGGTTTATATTGTTCATCTAATATAATTATGTGCATACAGATTGAAGGACTGATTCCCTTAATATCAACTAATGTCCAACCAAAAGCTTTTTTATATCTTTTCAATGTATCTAACAGTCTTTGCTCTTGCAGATCATTTAATTCTGAAGATATAATAATAGGTAATGTAGATGAATCTCCTAAAAACACATACTTCAAGTGGCTAGGCAATACTTTCATCTCAAGTTCAGGTGGCTTTATAATTGACGGAAATAAATTTTTATCAGCATTTTCCGTAATATCCAACATCTCAAATCTTTCCTGAACATAATCTAATTCTTCATTTTCTAATTCATCCAGAATAATTCTGTCACTCTCTTCAAATTTTTCTTTCTCTTCAAAATTTTCTTTAAAATGTTCTTTCAATAGATGTTCACTAAGTTCCATGTGAAAACATTCATAATCTCTTTCAACAGCAGGGTATTTCATAGATTTTGCAATGTTAAAAGTCACTTCTTGACCATTAACTCTCATAGTTAATTCTCCTTTTTGAACAACTATCATATCTTTTCCAGTAGCTAAAAATGGTCTCCCTAAAATGATAGGTATTTCTTTATCTTCCTCCATATCTAAAACAATGAAATCCACAGGAAAGATAAATTTATCCACTTTTACTAACACATCTTCTATAACTCTCTTAGGATATATAACTAAACGATCCGCTAACTGTAGATTTATAGAAGTAGGTGAGACTTTTCCTAATCCTAATCTTTTGAAAATTGATAGAG
>NW_018164570.1:146391-147193 GCF_001263595.1 Phalaenopsis equestris
TTAGTTCTAATAAGGGTTGTTGGGTCTATTAATAGCATTTAAAGTCTCATATGAAGGTTGAACATCCACAAATTGCCCAGATGAATTCTCTTCCATCATAGGGGGTGTTGGAGAATAATTCATCACATAATGAATTAGCAGCTACATCAGGATTTTGGATAGACAAGTGAATTTCATCTGCTGTAGGATTTGCATAATCTCGTAGGGGTCTAGGTTGGTGTTCCTTCTCTATTTCTTGATTGTTCATGTTGTTTTCCATTATATCAGAATTTCTAGGTTTTTTTCTTAATATTCTAATCCTTCTAACAGTGTGTTCTAATTCTGAATCGTATGGTATAAGATTTTCAAGTCCAAATTTACGCATACAATTTGAAATCAGTACACAAAAATATAATTAACTAAATATAAAACTAAGTTGCAATTCAAGTAAATATTTTCTAATAATCCTAATTTGTTTGTTACTCTAATTTTGATTTTACTCACTCACTCCCCGGCAACGGTGCCAAAAACATGACCGGCGACTTTATATATGCTTAAAAATATAAGTTAAATATGGACGTAATAAATATTCTATAATTGTAAAGTCACACTTATCAACGCAAGTATACATATCGCTCAAGTAATAAAGGGCTCTGATGAAGTCCTAGATATCAATCCCACAGTGAGTGGTTTAGAATTGAAGGTAAATTACGAACTAAAACTTTAGAAAAGCAATACTTTAATCGCAACAACAAAGTTCAATTTGCTTATCTCTCACTAATAGGCAATTGAAATAAATATATAATTTTAATAACTATTAAAT
>NW_018164570.1:147522-160853 GCF_001263595.1 Phalaenopsis equestris
TGGATGTAATATTCACTTTAGTTGTAAAACTCAAAATATTTTAACAAATCAATTGGCCAGATTGAAAGTAAACTAAGATCGAAGTGAAAAAATTATCAAAAATTCTTAAACATTTTCTGGCTTCACCAATTCAAATCACCATTTCACAAATCTCAAGACAAGGAGAAAGACTGAGAAAACTACTCAGATCTCATGGAGAAAACACAACAAAACTCGGAATTCATATATAAAATCAAAGTCATAAAAACTACAAGAAGTAAATAACTTATCTCTAATTTCTCCCCAAGAAAACTCCTTGAAGCTCCTCTGAATCTCTTCCTTTCTTTACAGCACACAGAATTCCTCTTCAAAGCAGCAAGGAGGAAGAAATCTCTCACTTTCCCTCTACTCTTACAATCTCTCGAAGAATTCCTCACAAATTAGACTCTCTACACTTGTTTCACACTTCAATTCTTGAGTCTTCCCCCTTTCCAGGCTCTCTAGACTCTCTAATTTTTGGTCAAAATAGTCTTTTAAAGTTGTGGATGAGCTTTCCCAAGAGTTGCCTAAGCATCCCTTCAAAATTTGGCCTTACCCAAAGCTTGAGTAGGCATAACCGTTGAGCTCACCGTCGACGGCCTCGAGGGTTCCGTCGGTGGATTTCTGGAGAATTTTGTTCTGTAGCCTCGGGAAAAACTCTCTATCGGCGGCGTCGAGGGCGCCGTCGGTGCCCTAGTTCATATCTCCACATTTTGGTCCTTTTCGCTCCAAATTCGCTCCTTTTTGCATCTTTTTGCTCCAATGCCCTAATTCATCATTCCTGCAACAAAACATCAATAATACCTTTCTTTAAAGTTCAATATCATTAAAAATAGTATAAAATATGTATGAAAATCTCAACATATTTTCCTCTGGTCAGAAGGGAAGTGGGAACTCTGTAGTGGGAGTCAGTATCTTAGCCTAGCCACGGATTTAGGGACTAAACCTAAGATTAGCCAATGATTTTCTATAACACTGAATCAGGGTAGAGAGTTAAAATTGCTTCTATTTGGCACATACAATATTTAATGTATCTCATTCCTTTACATTATCCAATTCGCTACATAAGAATAGTAGTTTTTAACATCTTAAATTTTCCAAACCAACTTATCCAAAAAGGGTTATCTTTAGAATTAATATTTACATTTAGGAATAGTTACTATTCTTACATTTAACATTTGCATTTAGGAGTAGTTGCTAGATAAAACACTATTTTAATCGACATTCCAAACTAAAGACTAATAGTAGTAGATTGGAATTTGACTAATGACATCTTTCCTCGCTTCTTCGTGGGATCGATATTCGGGGCTTAATCAGAAAGTCCTATACTACTTGAAGCAATATGTGCACTTGCGTAGAACCCATAGTGTGTAAACTATTTGTTATATTTTATAATATTTTAATTTTGTATATTAGCTGTTAAATATAAATTGGGTCAAGTTTTTTGTCGTCTTTTGAAAACTAAATTACTGTGTAATTACGGGTCGGGTCTTGTTTTTGGCACCGTCTCAGGGGAATTGAATTGACATAAAACACGCAGAAAAGCAACAAATGCTAGGAGCGCATCAGTATCACTACCCTTCTTGTCAGTAGCATGCTTCACGCTTAACACACCTTTTATGATGTTGAATCTATATTTGTTCTGAGAGGCATGCCTAAGGATTGGAGAGGTTGGAATCTTGAGAGAGAAATAAAGAGGGATAGATACAGAGAGAAGTAAAAAAGCACACATAAACTTGCCCCGTATGGTCATAATGGGGTATTATTGGGCTCTATGACTCATTTTATCTATTGTAACTGAAGTTACAAGAGAGAAGGGGAGAGAGATCACCTTACATAATATAAGTTTTAATAGATGAGCCAAAAAAGTTCCTACTAAATGCTATGGATCCCTTATTTATAGAAGACAGAGTGCCACGAGTGGAACATTACATGTCTTCCCTTGTTTTAGTAAGAGGTTACATGACATTATTGTCTTTTGTTATGTTTTTTCATATTTACAACTGATTTTGACATTTTTTTAATGTACATGAACCTTCTGGTTGGTAGGTCCTCGAGTCAGCCAATCGGGTTGGTGTCTGTAGATTATTTTGTCTAGATGCCAGTCACCCTTTGTTCTGGGAAGCTGGTCGGCTCTGAGAGAGGCAGCCAATTAGCCTTAGAGTAGTTGGTAGGCCTACTTGTTATTGGTTATTTCGAAAGTTCCTTGAGGATTTTTGGGGTCATAGAGAGAGCCTCATGTAGATAAATGTGAGATTGTTAGGGGTACCAGACCTTTGTTTGAACTTTGACATGAATGTCTATCTCTTGTTGGCCAAGGTGGCCCCTTAGTTGTCTGACTCACCTTCAGTCGGTCGTCGGCCCTTCGGTCAGCTGACTGTCGATTGGTTGGAAGATTTTAGCCGGTCGTCAAGGGGATGATTCTCTTTTATTTTTCGTCAAGAGGAGGTACTCATAATTTTTCGTGAAGAGGATGATTCTCATTTTATTTCTCTTAATTTGTATTATTAGATTGCCTTAAGAATCATGCATATCATTTTTAGGCGTACAAATTAGAAGATTGGTTGAGGTCCTAGTGAATATTCAACGAAATTCAGCCACAGCGGGGAATGAAGCATGAAGGCCGCAGTTCCATTTCCTGATGAAATTTAACATTTTAACATTGCTAAAGCCAAACGATGTCCTCTTCTTATCACGGACAACTTTGTCATCATTCATTAGGGTCCAAAGTGCAAATATGGCATTCCACGAAGAATGAATCAGAGCGTTCGAAGTGGCATTATAACATCTTCAAGGGTTTGCATGCAATCACGTAAAATCCTTAGTGGAAGTTAAGCAGACAAGATGGTGACATCTAATAAAGAAGAAAACTGACAAAAATGCAGTGCGTTTCCACATAATGAAGCACCCAAAATAAGATTTAGCAAACCTATACGTTGTTTTCATTAACTTGTTATTAACTTCATTAATCTCCTTTTTAATGAAAGTTTAAGATAAATACAATGGTGAGCGTCACTAATTACCCCGCCCTTATTTATTTAATTATTTAACCACTCATAGAAATCCACGAACTCAATTAGAATCAGGTCCATATTCTGTTGTCGACATTAATATTTGCAGTAGTTATTATGTTTTAATATTCTCTCTCTTGTTTGATATAAATGAGCTCATTTTTGCAATAAGAAGATGAAAAGTGAAATTTGGTGTTTTGGAATGCAATGAAGGATGGAAGATGCATTGATATGGTTTAGTAGCTCGGTTAAGAGAATGTGCAGGGTGTTGCACCACTTTGAAGAAGTTTTAGGGATGGTTTTCAGCTCTAATAAATGAGCACAAGAAGAAGAAAATGGCTTTTGGAATTTTTTGGTTTCTTAATTAAGGAACTTCCACTTAATTATTTGGGTGTCCCCATATCAAGGAAGCTTTGTAGAAGATTATTGGGAGAATTAAAAGTTGGATTAATTCTTGTTTGTCTTATTGGGAGAATTATTGTGTGCTTAGCTTTATTCCATGATTTTTCTTCGCATGTTTTCAATGTCACTATGGGTATGCAAAACTGAATTGTATGAGCTTTGAAAATTTTCTTATGGGCCATGGCAATAAAGCCTAGGGAAAATGGGGGACTTGGCTTCAGACCAATGCAAATGACAATGAGAAAAAAATTCACTAAGTTGTGGATATAGATGAGTAAAATTGAGGGCCTTTGGGAAAGGTTTATGTAAGCTAAATACATTCATAACTCTCACCCTTGTTCAGTGAGTGCCCACTTGGGCGAATTAATGAATTGGAAAAAAATATTAAAAATTAGAAAATTTGTTGAACAATTTATCACATTTGAGCTGGGGGATGGTCAAATCAATTTTTTGGTGGATGATTCGACACCAAATGATCCTCTTGCACAATCAATAAATGAAATGAAAAACTTTAATGAAAAGGTGGAAGATTTCTAAAATTCTATAGGCTAGGACAGAGCCAAACTTTTAGTATGCTATTCCTGATTTTGTGGAAGAGATTTGCAGAACTCCTGTTAATTTTAGGGGTCATGATAAATTATGAAGTAGAAATCTAATCAATCTATGTCACAATCAATTGCTCAAAAACTGAAAGTTTAGGAATGTTTTTATTTTTTTAATCTCAATGTCTTTGTTCTCTTGGATATTATTTAAGTGATGGTCGAAAAGTTACCACGAGGTAAGTTGGTCAATCACACAAGTATACATATCGATCAAGTAATACATGGAAATGAGTTTGTGTATCAATCCAAAGAGAATAGTGCCAAAATATTTCTAACAGGGAAAGTTCTAGTTTACTGAATCACTAAGTCTAGTTTAAAATGATCGAATTCAAAAAAGGAATTTAACAGTCCTAAAAATGTAATAAAGAGAAATGGAATGAAAAAGTGTTGAGTTCTTCAGAAATGTAAGGTTCATACTCTTGTGATACTTATCAAGTGATTTCTTGAGGTTTTCTTATGGAGCCCACACTATTGTTGACAACAAGAGATAAAAGGTTCTTCCTTACACATATGCCTAGGTCAAAAGAAGACTCATAAACCCATAAGTTAAATTTCTCTTAACCCTATACCATTTTATAGGATTTTTTCAACCCCTTGTATGTGTTGCAAAATCCTAATAGAATATGTCAATTTTATCAGTTTTTCTGGTTAACCAACTCATTCCACTATGCAACAGGTAGATCAGGAGAAAATGAAATCTCAAAGGTTAAAACATCAATTCTAGAAATTCATGTACCAAAAAAGGCATCAAGGGAAACATAAAATCTATAGCATGAAAACCACAAGAAATCCATAAGTCTTACATTGCAAGAGTACAAAACAATATTAGCTACAATGCATGATGAAAAAAATATGAACTTTATTTTAACTTAAATAAAAAGGATACAACACAAGAAGTACAGAAATCTCATTACAGAGCCAATCGGTCCTTGCAATACATAATGGTTATCTCCGTTTAATACAAACATTTGTGGATCTCTCTTATAAATAATCACCCAGTCTCACTTTACACGATAAAAAACTCAAACAATCATGAAAAAGAAGAAACGAGATAGTATACTCTTCTGAGTGAACCTGAGGAAGAAAACTCCAAAAGCTCCAGAAGACTTCCCTGAACCCTAGAGGCATAATCTCAAGGCCAAAAGTGCTCTCATAATGATAAAAACATGTTCATATACTTAGTTCATGCATTAGAAGTCTAAAATAAGCATTTAAACTCTTCAAATTGGTCAAAATCTATAGTTTAGCATTTTTGCAAGTTGGCAGGTGCGGATACACATTTGTGCAAGTGCAGTTGAGCACACGTGCACGTGGATGCGCTCAAATGCTAGCTCAGATGCTTTAAAACAACATGGGGGCACGTGGCACACGTACAATAGAGCAGTCACAAAAATATGTACAAGGGCTTGTGCTGGTGCTGGAGTGAACGCTGGTGTAGTTGCGTTCATGTCTCTATCTGGGTGTTGACCTCACTTCTGGTTGAGGTTTAGTTTTCCCTCTTTAGTAGCCTAGGGTCTAACCATAGGGTTTTCCTGCCTGATGACTATTCCTAGAAAACGGACTAGAAAAGGAACCATCACCATTAGAAACTTTAAAACATTCTTAGCTCAACTTGAAGCTCCACATATTGTTCCTAACCTCTAGCACTTAGTAGGTGGGGTCAGTATGGAGGATCTCAAGGAGAGTCCCCGTAGGACTGCTCGACCTTATGACTGACCGATGCACCTAAAATGTACTATTTTTCATGCTTTATTTTATAATGATATTGCACTTTAAAGGTATATTTTTCTTGTGTTTTTGATTGTAGACACATCAAATTGAAGAATTTGGAGTGATTGGAGAAAAAAGAACAAAAATGTATCAAAATGGAGCAAATCGGGTCGAACCGGGGCACACCGGGTCGAACCGGGGCACACATCGGGTCGAACCGGGGCACACCAAAGCCAAGGGGACCTAAACCAAACACTGAAGTGCATGTGACCAGTGCTTAAGTGCCCAAATATGGTGCTTAGGCGCCACCAGACAGAGAGGGGGCGCTTCAGCACCCAAAAATGGCGCTTAGGCGCCAAAGACGGTTTTTAACATATCTTCTAGAATGTACATCGGATTTGGACGATTTTTGAAGTGTTGCTTCATGCATCTCTTGGATAATTCATTAGAAATGATAAAGGGGACTTTCTAGAAGAATTTATGGTGATTATATGGAGTTATGAAGAGTCACTTGAGGCACCATTTGGAAGAATCATTGAATCTATCATTGAATCTGGACATTTCATCTCTTGGGAAATTATAAAAAAAGGCTTAGAAATGTTTTTAAAATAACTCTTGGACTCTTGAATTAATTGAAAGAGGATAAGAAGACTTGGAGAAGAAGAAGAAGGCTTGGGCGTGAGCCCCAAGTGGGACAACAAGGTGAGAGAGAAAGAGAGAGTGTGAGAATTTCTTCTTTTCTTTTCACTTTATTCTTGGGGAGGATTGTAAGGAGATTGCTTTTGCTATACAAGGAGAGTTTGATTTCCATCTAAGATACGTATTTTCATTGTGTTTTGATTTGAATATAGTTCTTTATTTGTATGGTTTTAAAGTCTTGTTCAATGAAAAGTTCTTGTTGTTTCTCCATGTGTAGTGAGTAGGTTTCTTTACCCTTCCCTCTTGTAATGAATTAGTATGGATTTCTAGGATATAGAATTAAGTAGAGTGAGAATTTTAATATTGATGATTTTACTTTGTTATTCATTTACATGTAAACTTGATCAACTTGCATGTTAAAATATGTTGTGAGAACATGTAAGATTTGGGATGGTGTTGTCTCAATCAACTGTGGTAGAATCACATGACATTGTATGCATGAGAATGTAGTCCATATGGTTGAGTGCAAATAAATAGGAAAATAATCTTTAATGGGTGTAGAATTAGAGGACTTTAGAGTGACAAGCTAAAGCCCCCTAATTTGGTTATTATTTTAGGTTTTGATGTGAGATGTTAGCCTTCAGGTGGAGGGATAAGAGGGAACTCTGGAGTGAGAGCTAGTATCTTCCCTGCCTAGCCCGTCTTCAGAGCTATTCAAACTTTAGATTAACCAATGTTCTTTATAGCATCTCTAGTAAGGTAAGGGTAAAGAATATAATTGCTCTTATTTATCACAATCTCTCTCACTACTAGTTTTACTTTTACACATGTCACTAATTTCATTGTATGAGGAAGAGTACTTTTAAACCCCACTTTCTAATTTTCACTAAGTATTTTAGTTTAGAAGTAGAAGTAGTATTGTAGTGATAATTATAGGATATAATCAAAACCAACCTTCATTGACCTTCCAAGCTAGGGCTTGTTATTCTAAACTAGAATTTCTCTTGAAAGCCGCCGTGATTAACATCGATCTTCGTGGGATCAATATTCGGGGCTTAATCAGAAAGTTTTATATTAATTGATAACGATATGTATACTTGCGTAAAATCCTTACAAATATAATTGAAATCTTACTTTGCTTGGGATCAAGTTTTTTGTGTCATTACCAAGGATTGAAATCTTCAAGTAGTGGTGTTAACTTCATAAATCCTTACATATAAAAAAAATGTCGGGTTCACTGACCCTGGGTGTTGTTCTGGAGCTATTTCACTCGCTTACACTCACTATCACCTAGATTCACTTGCAATCATAAACCCAAAATTGTTGATTTTGATCCCTTGTCTTTTGGGAGACTCATGTAGATGGTCCCCTAGACCCACTAGCCCTGGGTTAGGGTTTAGCTAAGACCATGACATAAAAAACCCAAATGGAGGTTTCATTGGTCCATAGCTCATATAAGGTTATTGACACCCCAATTCTACCAAAAAAAATCCAACTTGGCCCTTTGCCCCTAAATTCATCTAAATTACCTATATGCCCTTGAAACCCTAAATTTTGCAAAAATTCCCAAATTCACCCAAAATACCCAAATTTGTTCAAAAATCATTTCAAGTCATTTCAAAAATACCCAAATTTGCCAAAAATTACCAAAATACCGTCAAATTTGCCAAAATTACAAAAATACCCTTAGTACCCCAAACTTTCCCAAAACATCCCAAATTACTTCAAATATCTCCAAAACCAATTTAGACCCTTCAATTGAACCCAATTTGGCCAATTTGACCATTTTGACCAAAACCCCCAAATTGCCTTTAAAGGCCAAATTTTCCCAAATTCACCTCAAATATCCATCAATTTGGCCCCAATTTCCCTTAATTGCAATCCTAAACTCAAATTTATCTTTCATATGATCAATTCAAACCAAATCCAAGCCTAATTGACCCATGCTTTGAGCTCAATTTTGATCTAAGTCAAACCCCCAATTTTGGCCATATCCAAATTAAACCACATAGCCTACTCAATTTTCCCCAATTTAAATACTAAACTCTTCATAACAATCCTACACATCAAATTGGACTTTCAATTGGCCTTGGTGAAGCCTCAATTTTATTGAAGCCTCAATTTTATGAAGCCTCAATTTTATTTAATTTTAACTCAAGTCCAAAACCACCAAATTTTCCCTAAATTGGCTATGTCCCCAAATGTCATCCAATTGAATGTCCAAACCCCAAAATTGACACCCAATTTATGTTGAAAACTCTTTATGACATTCCTATAGACCATTTTCAACCATCAATTTGAACCTAACCCAATCTTAGCTCAACCTAAACCCAATTCTAACCAAACACCCCCAAATTGACCAAATGCCCAAAATCCCTCAAATTGAACCTCCAAGTCAACTTTAAATCACTCCAAATCCTTTCTAAACTCTTCATGACAATTATCTACACAATATTGATCAATCAATTGAGCTTAATGTCATAGCTAGTCTAACCCAAACTCTACTCCAAGCCAATTCCATACACCAAATTTGACCCAACCAAACTAAATTGGCCAACCAAGGACCACTCCAGCCTCCAAGTGCATCCTATTAACCAGCCTAAGCCCACCTAAACTAGCCAAGGTGTGCTATGGACCAAGGTTTCCATAAATTAAGGGATTTCATCCCATTTTTGGGCCTAAGCCAAAATATCTTTGTCATCATGTCATAACATTAAGAGTTAATCATCATTAAGCACCCTCTGGCCTCCCTGAGACAAGAGGTGACCATACCCTGGCCAACCACCACCTCAACTGCCAGAAACAGCCAGCCTAAAGGTGCCCCCATTGGAAAAAAACCAGAATTAAACCCCCCTGACTTGGTTCACTCTAATTGGATGCTTGAGTCTTTCTTCCCTTCACCTCAGCATGCTTTAGCACCCAACTCCCAGCCCTGAGCTCCACCAGGCAACCATGGCTTTAAATTGACCTCTCCACAGCTCTCCACAGCCAAGGAAGAGAGAAGGAAGAGAGTGTTAGAAAACTTGGGGAAACTCTGCCAAAATCTCACCGTAGCCTCTCCAAACCATCCCAAGTGCAATCCCCTTGCTCTCAACCACTCATAGTCACTCCACATAGCCAATTTCTTCACTAAAATTTGCCCTAAAACCATGAAAAATTTCTCCACACCTCCGCAGTGAACCAAACTTCAATTAATTGTGCACACACCATCCCTAAAGCAAGAGGAGTTGATTCCCCATCAAAGTCCCCTCTAAAACAACCTCTAAGATAGCTCTAAACCAACACCTGAAATCGAGTTTGATCAAAAGCATACCTAGACAATTCACGAGGACCTGGGACTTCATCTATAGGTTCGTTGGACCCAATCAAAGCTACCACAACCATCTGATTGAGGCCTCCCCTCTCAGATAAAGGTATTGAACCTCAAACCTAATCTGAGCCTTTTTTGATTCATTATACGTATTTACTGTATTTCATACCATATATACCGTATGGATAGGTTTGTCTTGAGTAGATGAAGGTTTGAAAACAAACCCTACACGCGTTAAGTCTAGGAAAAGATCTTAAAGTTTTAGTGTGAACAGTTCTCGGGATAAGTCACTTGAGGACTATAACGGGGAGCCATCCGATCACGCGTGTATCCAACAGACTGAGGAGATCGAGCCGGACAGACTCTTGGTGTGTGAACTACGGTTCGCGTGGCAGTTGAGGTGGATGGCGGTGACCAATGGGAGCGCTCTGCATGTGAGTTTGAAGTCGTCGTAGGTTGAGTTGGCGCCGCATATGATAAGTAGAAAAATATGGATTTTCTGAATTATTTTAAATGCCTAAACTTCAAAAATTCATATCTTTGGCTAGAAAAATCATAAAAATAAAAATAAAATACTCTCTTGCTCAATGAGGAGAGGAGAATAATGTAGACTAAAAATAAAAATAATTTTCTTATTCCCTAATTTTTAATAAAATAAATACCCTCTCAAATATTTTAATTCATTATGATCAAACATTGTTCTCCATAGATTGACATTTTAAGGGTTTGTTTCTCATGATAGAAGTATGTCCTCTGATTTTTCCAAGGTTAGAGGACATTTCTATGCTCCTAGCCCTACTTTTCAAGCTAGGGAGACTATTTTGGCTTATTTTAATTATATAAATCAAAATATTATTTAGAAAATTATAGGAATAATTTTATTAGGTTTCCTCTAGTCAAAGAAATCTAGTAAAAATATCAAGATATCTTGAATTATCTTGTAAATTTTTATATTTAATTAAATCTAAATATCTTGCGTTAATTTTTATAAATTATATACTTATCAAAAGTTGAAAAAATTAATCCCACATTGTTCATAAAAATCATTTTTATCCACTGAAAAAATTTGAAAATTATTTGATTAGGTTTGAGTATTGATTAGGTTTGAGTATTTAGGTTTGAGTATTAAAGTTGATTTTTAAGGAACCATGTATTTTTGTATAAAAATAATTATATTAAATAAAATACACTTGGGAAAATTATGAAAAGTGGTTTTCTGAGTTTCTTGTGATCAGAGGCACTTGAGAAAAATAAAAATTATTTTTTAGAAAATACTTAAATTTTGAGCTTTATTTTGAATTTTAAAATAATTAAAAAATATATAAAATCCTAAAAATATCAAGCCTAGTTGCTCTCTGATCACATGTGGCTCATTAAAATATTTTTTCTTACTTTCTTAAATTAAAAATAATTCTTAAAAGCTTAAAAAATGAATTTCCCTTAATTTCTCATCAAAATAATTACAATGAATAAATTAAAAATTATAAAATAAAAAATTTGATTCTGTGAGTTTTCTGAACTCAGAGAATTCTAATAAAAGTATAAAAATAATTTTTGTAATTAAAACATTATTTTCTATTTAATTAAATCATTAAAACTTGTTAATAATAAAATAATTAAAAAATATATATAATTCAAAAAAACATGAAATTTTGCTTAATTGTTTTTCTGACCTAGGAAAACTTCTAATAATCTTCTCATAAACTAAAACTTTATCTTGGAAAGCCAAATAAATTAATTTCTAAAAATCTTTTTTTTTAATTTAAATAAATAATTAAATTAAATTAAATTTTGAGAAGTCCACATATTCTCTTTTAATATTATAATTACCTCATAGATATGACACTCTAAACCCTCAAAGTCATTTGAGTTGTGTTTAATGAGTTATGAGGTGAAATGCACCTAAGGGCAAAGTGGTAATTTTAGACTTTGGAGCCTTAATCAAAATTTAGGATTAACCAAGGGAAAATGGGTAATTTTATCTTAATAAATATGTTTGGAAGATTGAAATATAATGTGGTTAAAAGATAGAAACTCACTCACCACATTTACACAACATCAACAAAATCATAATCCTCCTAATCCTCATAACTTGGAAGTCAATTAAGATAAAATAATTCTTAAGTGATGGGTTTAAGCTCGAAAGATAATAGTTTACTTTTCTTAAGCCCAAAGTTAAGGTTGATTTTGACTATTTGATAAGAATACATATCACTTAAATCAAAATTTTGACAATCACCATTTCACCTATTATGATTGTTAAAAACTTAGTAGTGACCTCGGCTTAATGTCTAATCTTAATTGATTGGATTTGGAAGATGATATGATTGGTGATTAACACCTTTAAACACTAAAAGCCTGACCTTAATTATGGGCAAATTATGGGCACCACAATCTTAATTAAATAACCTAGACTTGCCTTAGGGGTACCAACTCACATAACTCGTAAATGAAACATCAATTGATTAATCGAGTATCATATCTTAGGGATAAATAAATTGTCAAGTTTCACTGAGCAACGGGGTAGTCGCACTTCGACCTTAGATGATTAATGGAACAATATAATAAGTCTAAAATGAATTAGGAATATTTCGGAATATTTCAGGAGATCTTCAAAATAATCCAGGGTCATGCCTCAAGCATTTCAAAATTTATTGGACATTCTGAAGGAAAAATTGGAATTGCCATATTTTTGTTCTAAAACCATCCACTATGATTTTTTTGAGATTCAATAAAATCATAACTTGGGGTTTGATAACTAAACCTTCATCTAGTCCAACAATGTAAATTCTCTGCAAAATTATATACATGGCTTGCGAGTAAGGACCTTTCAAATGGAGGAACGAGAAGAATCGATAGGTACGCTTTTAAATTAATGCATTTACCTTTTTGTGCTTCTTGCCTCGAGCTTGCATGTAAACAACGATGTCACCTGCATGAAAACGAAAACTAGTAAGATAGTTGTAAAACCAAAACTAAAAATAAATCAAGATAAAATTTACCGCCACAACATTCACAATATAAGACAATCACAAGCATCACGAAACAACAATTACAACTAAATTAAGATGTCTCTATCGGATGATCTGGAATCCCTCGAAGGAGGTAACCTACTATTGCTAACAAGATTTCCCACGGTCTAAATGAAAGTATGGAACTCATTGAGTTGACAAACTCCTTAAGTTGAGTTTAGTAAATTTATTTGGACTAAATGAATCCAATAGAAAATAGTGGTACCCATATGAGGTAACTGTAGGATCCTAATCGGTTTCACTCTAGTAAACACAACTTTAATATGCCCCACAATATTTAAATAAGCATGACCCTTAGGGACATCTGATTTGACATTATAATTTGACACATTAGAAAATTTAAACTCGTCACGACGAGGAGCTTGAAGCTAGCAATATGGGCAGCATGACCATCTTCAACAGCAGAACATGTCTACATCAGCTAAATCACTCTTTCTTTAGAATTAAATAACCAAGCTATAGGACTTCGAGGTGTCTGCTTATGCAACATAAATCTTCAACTCATCTTTAGGCCTTTATGTAGCTTTGTTGTACAATATAAGCCCTAACTCGTCTTAGGATTTCGAGGTTGTCGATCATCACGACCTAAATCCTCACATCTACCAGG
>NW_018164570.1:161023-169673 GCF_001263595.1 Phalaenopsis equestris
TGGATTCTACAATAAATGTTCCAAATTTGAGTCATTTCCCTTTCACACCTCTTTGTCTGATCTCATTGAAAAGTAAATATCCTTTAACTTCTTTAAAGATAATATTCCCTGATTTTTATCGAGAGTTTTCTTAGGTGACTTAAGTTATCTAAGATGTAATTAACTATAGGGGTTTGCCCTTATAAAAAGTTTTTCCAAACCCAGCTTAATATAAACTTTAATTAATTCTTCATATTAAATAGGAGAATTTGTACTTATAAATAAAATGGTTTTCGCAGACCAAATGGGTGTGTTATATTTCTTAGTTTATTTGAACGAGCCTTACCTCCAAGTCTTGTGTTTATCTTTCAGAATAGATACATAGCTTGAGGTGTAGTATTCTTACATTTGAATTATGAAAGATATGGGATCAGTTTGAATTCATATTTTTCTAAACTTATATTTTTATGTAAATTAAATGTCTTTCCAAAGCGAGCGACGGAATTTTAATTCCGGCGGCCAACAGCTTCTAACGAGCAACTCCTTAACTAACATTGTGTCGACAGTGGGTAAGGGTGTACAGGAGCAGTGGGGGCATGCAGGTGCAACCATAGGTGTGTGAAACTGTCCGCACATGGGTGTGTACATGGTGGACTGATGCAACAGGGGCGTGGAGTCTACTAGCTTGCAGGGTTGTTTTGCGCATGCTCACACACACAATTGCGAACATGCATGTGCATGCACGGATGCATGTGGGTGCTTGCATGCATTAAAATGCAGGTTGATTGTCCAAAATCCTAATTTTCATTCATTTGTTCCCAATTCGCCTAATGTTCAACCTAAGTGGAATTAACCCTGTAACATGTACAACACATCAAAATACCTTTCTCAAGCATAATATTATGATAAATAAGATATTACACATGGTATTTAATACAGTAAAATAACATAGATTGACCTAGTATCAACTCCCCCAAACTTACTTATTAATTTCCTTCAAGTAATCTGATATGTCAACATTGACTAAAATGATGTTTGGAGTTCTCATTTGGCTTCTTGATCCTTTAATTAGATTAAGTAATTGTTATAAAGGATATGCAAATCTCATTTCAAGGTAGAATTTTTATTAATTTATAATAACCTAGTCCTACTTTTAGTTCCCTTTTTCCTAAATCTAAGCAAATCTCATAATGTTTAATTTCATATAACTGTAATATTTTTATTTCCCAAATATATTTTTTAAATCAATTAAGATTCAACTAACTAACATAACATCCATTAACCTTTTTACTGAATATAATAGTCTTTCTGTACACATTTTTATACCTATTTTTGAGATATTGCGCTTTAATGGAAGGTATTTGTGTGTTTTTCTTTCAAATACAATCGAATGGATAACAATAATGAAAGGAGTGAAAAAAGGATCAACTTTGGAGCAAAAATAAAGAAGGTGTGCAAAAGAAGTGTGCAAAAGGATTGTGGCACCTAAGCACTCAGAACTGGCATTTTCGCGCCAGTAGAACTGAGAAGTCCGCACCTAAGCGTCAAATATCTTGCGCTTAAGCGCCAAAAGTAGTTACACGATGATTCAATGAATTTAGATAAATTTTTGAAGAGGTGTTTGAAGCAACCCTTGGTGAAAATATGGGAAATAGTTAGAAATAGATGAAAATACATTCAATTAGCTTTTAAAAGGAGTTAACTCTTGGAAGATTCATTGAATGTTGACACATTTTGAAGAGACATCAATGCACCTTTTGGAAAATTATAAAAGAGGACTTGGATTAAAAAAAACTCTCTTTCTCTCTCTCTCTCTTCTCTTCTTTTCGAGAGACTATTCTACACACATCGCCGTCCCCCTTTTCTTTTTATTTTGATTTATAATTTGTATTGTAAGAGAAGGAAGAGATTCAAAGAAACTTCAAGAGTTTAGTGGAGAGTATTTAAGATAAGTTTTTATCTTTGTGACTACATTTGGTTTTAAGTTAGACTTCTTGTTTATTGGTATGATTTCTACTTTTAAACTAAGTGTGGTTGTGTTTTCCCCATTAATTATAAGTAGTTTTCTTTATCGTTTTCCTTTAAATAATAAGTGATTAAGTATTGGATGGAAGTTGTGTGAAATATTAATCTTTAATGTTGGAATAAGTTGTGATGATTTAAAACCTTGTACTTTATTTACTTCTTGATTTGGCCAATTAAGATGTTAATATATGTTATGAGAACATGTAAGATCTGAGATGGTATTGTCTTAGTAACTTAATGGTAAGAATCACATGAGATTATATAGATGAGAATGTAATTCATTTAATTGAGTGCAAATAAATAGGGAAACAAACTTTGAATGATGTAGAATTAGAGGACTTTAGAGTGACAGGCTAAAGCCCCCAATTTGATTTATAGTTTTAGGTTTTGATACGAGATGTTAGCCCCCAAGTGGAGGGAGAAGAGGAAACTCTAGAGTGAGAGCCAGTATCTTTCCCACCTAACCCATCGTCAAGACTATTCAAACTTTAAATTAGCAAATGTTCTTTATAACATTTCTATTAAGAGTAAAAAATATTATTGCTCTTATTTGGCACAACACAATTTGAATATTTCTACAACATAATTCATATACATGTTATTGATTTATTATAAGGAAAAAAATATTTTATTTATATCTACAACATAATTCATATACATGTTACTGATTTATTATAAGGAAAAAAATATTTTATTTATATTGTCTTCATTTTTCAAATATCTAGTTTAATTTAGTTAGATGTTTACTTTACTTTCATTTAGCAAAAATTACAAAAAGAATTGAATTTTCATTCCTGAATTTTCATTCCTAATTCCTATTATAGCATCTAAAGTTTGAGTAAGAATATTTTGTTAAATAGAATTTGTTATCTAATTTCTTTTGACTTTAGTTGCATATTGTTTTTTGTCCCTGTGGGTTCGATATTCAGGGCTTAATTAGAAAGTCTTATATTATTTGATAAAGATATGTATATTTGCGTAGTATCTCATATTTAAATATAATAATGTATTATTATTTGCTTCGAAGTCAAATTTTTGCCTAGTTGTTGCCGGTGATCAAGTTTTTGGCTGAAGAAGTAAAGAACCAACTCCAAGAGTGAGAATCAAACTTGATAGTACATCTAAAAAAGATTTTATGAGCCACTTGTGCATTAGCGTTTAGTTCTACACTATCAAAATGCAATAAACCTTTGAAGTTACCAAACAATAGATTGAAAAAATGCAAATAAGATAACATGCATCAAATTGAATTATTGCACCACAAAACTTGAGGTCACAAGCACCGAAATGAGAATAAACATCTACAATGTGACAAACAAATCATATATCTTATACCTTTATCGATAAATTTAAATGAATGATATATAACAGAGTCTTAAGTATTTAAATATGATAATCACATTAAAAGGGATGGATAATCTATTTTAACTTTTATTTATCCAAATCAATGAATGAATAATATATGTAAGGATAAATGTTCATATTATTCAAAATGAGCAATGCTTATTTCATAAAAAATTACTCTCATCTTCTCATTGTATAACCATAATTGCATGGGATAATGAACCTTAATATAAAGCCACTAAACAATCCATTCCACAAAGAGTTGTCCAATTCAAATAGAAACAAACCATATTAAGATTTGAATGCATAAAACTTAGAATCTACATAAAACTTTAGACGAATTTATTATCACTTCAAATTTAATCATGATGCCTTCTCCCAATATAAATATGGGACATGAAAGCATTTTTTTTTCTAATTTATCTATGGAGAATTCATAAATATTAAAGTTTGAAGTGTTATTTGGCAAATTGTCCATTGTATTTTAATGAATTTTCCACTCATTTCAATTTGAGGTCAACCTTCAAAAGTAGCAAAAGACAATGATACATTAGGTGGTCGAAGGAATAGTTTAAAAGAGCCCACAAAAGGATGGCCCCTCCAATAATGCATCTAAGAAATGGAGTTGTGATTGGCACCTTTTACATTAAGTTGGATGTTATCAAAGACCACATAAGCCTTATGTCTCACTTTTTATTTTAGGAGCATTTACATATTTGCCACACAAGTCTTATGTATTTACATATCTAATACCTACATGTTCATATTTACATGCATAACAATTATATAGTTAACATTACTTACAAATATTATTATTACTAACTTAAAAAAAAAAGGGAATACAACTTTTGATTTATAGACTTATAACATTGTAATAATAGTAAATATCAATCCTTAAGAGTGAGATATATAAAAAATATAAAGATTTTGTGCAATGCATGTAAATTTTCTTTTATTCTAATGTTTTATTATTATTATTATTATTATTTAATTTTTTTGGAAAGTAATTTTTCACATCTTACTCTGCTTTGGTCTAGAAATGGCTACTAGGGGTGTAAACGAGTCGAACACGAGAGGCTCGCTCGTGTTCGGCTCAGCTCATGTTCGGCTCGTTCGTATTTCGAGCTCAAAAAGTGTGTTCGTGTTCGGCTCGTTCTTAGCGAGCCGAGCATGAGTTGTTCAAGAACAAAGTCATTTTGACAACCCTAATCACGTAATCATAAGATTTTAAGGATTGGGGCAAGATTTAAAACATCATTTGAATCTAATTTAATATTTTTTATTCAATTTTCTTAACTAATACTTTTAATTTATTATAAATCTTTGTAGCCTCGAGCCGAACATGAACAAACAAATATTTATTCATGTTGTTTGTGTTCGACTCGTTAACTAAGCGAATAAGCCGAACACGAGCTGTTCGCGAACAACGAGCCGTTTTAACAGTCCTCATGGCTACATGGTCATAATATTTGATCTACCACCACTATGTTTATTCTTAACTTTTTTTATTGATTTCCTCTATATCACTAAGAATTATTTCATAATACAACTCATTTAGTCAAAAATATCTAAATGACTTTCTTATATCAATCCCATGTCAACAAAGAAGACATTAGTTATATGATTAACTTTAATTAAACATCGATTGCCAGTTATTAATTAGTGCTCTCCAAATAAGCTTTTGCCTTCCCTATCACTGAGATTACTGCTAATTAATTAACTGTTAGCAGACAATTAATTAGGTCTTTCATGTCTTCTGGTTGCCATCAACGAGCCCATTAAATAAATGGATGCTGGTGGGTTAACCCTAATGCCTCGCAGTCACCCCGTACCCGTTTTTGTATTATATTCAATATTATGTTGTTCTTGCATGTTGTATGACAACATGTCTAATATTAATTATTAAGAAGAAAAAATTAACTTTAATGTTTTAATGACATCATTAAAATTTAATTTTGTGCATAAATCAGGACAAAGAAAGGAAATCAGGACTCGATTAGCATTTTCAGTAAGATAACCGTGGAAATCTACAAAGAAACAGAACAGAAATAACATTCTCACGAACATGTCTTCAGTGACTCTATTAGGGTTCTACGAAGGAGATACGAACGAGAGCTGCTTGCGAAATTAGGGCAGAGGAGCGGCGAGACGAGGGGCAGCGAGAGTCTTTCTAAACAATGAAACGGAGATCGCGGGTTGGACCCCACGGATATCATGTAATAGTAAAATTGAAGCTCCATTTTGTAAAACGTATCTGGCACGTGTTTTCCGAACGCGAGGTAGCTTTTTCAAAACATCACCGCAGGAAAAACGTCGTCCCAAACACAACCTTAATTTTATGTGTTTACATGTTTAATCCTATACTTCAAATTTTACAAATATATCATCTTATTTATGCATGAAAAGTTATATATAATTTTTTACTATTAAATTAATAATATTTTTTATTATGTGATTTAAAATATTGGGGTGGTATAACTGTAAAAAGTAAAGTTTAAGTGTGAGATATAGTATTAAATTGTATGTATGTAAATGATCTTTTCCGTAAGAAAATACTTATCATTAATTATTTTATGTTTACAAGTTATGGCGGGATTTATGTTTATGTGGTTTTCTAAATATTTTTAAGGAAATTAATTAACTAATTTCTTAATTTTAAAATAATTAAAAAATAAAAAAAATTACTTTTGGTAATTTATTAAAAGTAATTAAAAATTAATATCCATTCCTTCTCCCTCCTCCCCGTTTTTATATCTATTTTTTTGGAGAAAATATTGCATTAGAACTCCCCACGTAGAGTTACGTGCAGAGTCCAATAAAATCATGTCACGTGGCGGTGACAGAAAAATAAAATAAAATATGCTCCGTAACACAAGAGAATATTCCTCTCGCGTTATTCAGGTGTTATTATGTTTTGTTCAAATATTATTAATGTGTTATTGTGTTATTATAACATCGGTAATTTACTTTTAGGTAATTTATTAAAAGTAATTAAAAATCAATATCCATTCCTTCTCCCTCCTCCCCGTTTTAATATCTATTTTTGGAGAAAATATTGCATTAGACCTCATTGAAATCACGCCACGTGGTGATGACAGAAAAATAAAATAAAATATGCTTCGTAACACAAAAAAATATTCCTCTCGCGTTATTCAGGTGTTATTATGTGTTCTTCAAGTATTATTGATGTGTTATTATGTTATTATAACACCGAAAATATTCTCAAAACACAATAACATCTGAATAACATACAATAACACCTGAATAACACAGAGGAAATATTCTTCTGTATTGTTGGGCTGATTTTTTTTTCCACTTTCACGTGACGCGTATTCATTGAACTCCTCACGTAACTCTACGTGCGGAGTTCTAATGTACTATTTTTTCCTATTTTTGGGCGTTAACACAATGCCGAAAAATTAATTGAAAAAAATTTTTGAGAGGATATTTTTTTATCTGAAAAAACCCAATGACTTTTTGAGTATTCCTCTATAATAAAATGTAACAACGACATGTACAGTTAATTATTTTTAATTTAAAACGAATTAACTCTTAATTATTTAAATCTTCTCTTATGAAAATTTGCTTAAAAAACCTTCTAATTATAGAGTATATCAATTTTTGTCACCTCCCCTCAAATCTGGAATGACTCTTTGCGACGAATAATTATTCCACACGGATCGGATACCGCACGCAACATGCGATGTCCGATCCGGACCGTACATCACCTGATCTACGGTCCCGATGTATTTTGGTGGGCCCCACCTTTTTTTTTTAACGGAAATAATCCTAACCGTGGATCACCGTGATCTACGGTCAGGATCGGACACCGCATGCAGAGATGCATGCGGTGTCCGTACGCAATAATTTTTCCTTTGCGACAAGGTCAGGAATGACTCATTGCGACAAGGTCATAATTCTTGGCTCGTAAATATTAGTTCAACAAAGGAAATTGTGAAAGAATCAGACTTGTGAAGGAGATAATTGTCCTCTGCGAAAGAAAATTCTTATCATCGAATGACTGAACATTTTACGTCCAACCACATAGTCGAATATGCATCTATAAAATTCATAGAATCATTGTAAGCTATATATTTAATGCTTTTAATTTATCGATTAAAAATTAATTATTCTTTTTGCAAGAGAAATTTGACTTTATATCCCCTAGTAACAATGAATGAATTATGTTGAATTCATAATTGTATACAAGAAATTTGACTGATATTTAGAAGAGAATTCGAGGATTTGTTTCAAAAGAGCTTTGAGTTGAGAGATAAGGACAAGGAAACTGAAAGATCAATAGAAGAAATTCCTGAAGAATTGGAAGATAATTTGAAACAGAAGAGTAACATAGAAGATATTGATCTAGAATCTGAATTATCTAGAGAGAATCTGATCCAAAATTTGGAAGATCATGAAGTATCATATAAAGATCCATTTCTTATAAATTTCAAAGATGATATTAATATGCAAATTAAGAAAATTACTAGAAGAATATTGGATCTATAAAGAAATATGAGGAACAAGAATATGAATCAATATGAAAAGGAAGAGCTGAAAGAAAAATTTAAATTCGAGGACTTTGTAGGAATCCCTGGATCTGGAAAAAATTAGACTATTGATCAATGATTACTTAATTGGAATTTTGATCCAAGTGGAATCATTTGTCGGGCTAGCGACGTTAAATCAAGTGCTTTATGGGAGGCAACCCATAGTCATCTGTGTGATTTGATTTAGAATGCTTAAGAGTCATGATTATTAGTGTTGTATTGTGTTTGCTTTAGTGTGGATTGATCTGTTTGCTTGATGTTTGGTAGATGTTTGGATTTTTAGTGTTTTGATTTGCTTTTTATGTGTCATGAGGGAGATGATTCATTAAATTCTTATATTGGTTAGACTTGTATGTTCTCTTATAGTAGTTGGATTGACGAGTCCACTACAACTCGGGTCTCACCCAAACTTGAGTTTTATAAGAGACATTATGAAGTTTTACAGCGATAGTTCCATCTCAATTTTGTTACTTCCTTTCTTGGACTTTATCTTCATTTGATAGGAGTTGCGAACCTATTTGATGAGTAACTTATGGATGATTTTACACTTTACTTATAACTATTAGAGGTGCTTAATTATTGGGATATGGTGATGTCTGGTGTTGGTGCTCGAGAACCAATATATCAGGGATAATCTTATCTTTGGGATTATAATCTATAAAATCATTTATAAGCATCCAATATATTTGTGTAAGGATTCCGTTAGAAATTGGAAGTAAGTTAGTGAGATGCGATGAGATGGAGGAAGAATT
>NW_018164570.1:170083-170707 GCF_001263595.1 Phalaenopsis equestris
CTATCCTAATAAATAATTGTAGATGTTTTTGATAAAAATTTGTGGTAGAAAGAATTTTTAAACTGTTTTTCTTCTTACTTATTTTTTCTGCACTAAATGTTATACATATTAAATATCAAGTTTGGGGGTAGGAAGAAAAATGAAATTTTAAATTGAATATACTTCCTTTTAGTTTAATATTATTGCAAGCATGTTTTAGGCTTAATTTACTTACTCCTGTTGTCATTCCATCCTGATTGCATGCATATAAATTTGATAGGATGTTGCAGTAGCTAGTAAATTCATTTACTTTTTCTTCCTGCTACACTTTATAAATTTAATTGCAAAATATTGAAAAATTTAAGTTTGGGGGAGGAAAGAAAAAGATTAACTATTAGATGTTCTCAATTGGAATTCTTTGAGTTTCAAATTTAAGGAAAGAAATGTGATGTTCAAAATCATTAAAGGCTATCCAGATGCAGTAATCCTCACTTGAAAAAGGAAAAGAATGGATTGACAACAATCCCTGAAAAGAAAAGAAAAATATATAGGATTAAAAGCAATCCAAATGAAAAAGATAAAAAGAGAAAAAAAATATAAAAGTGAAGAGAAGCTTGAGGTGAAACCTTCCAACAACTGTAATTA